>NC_133524.1:25632500-25660000 GCF_049354715.1 Callithrix jacchus
TCCAGCTTTAATAGCAAAAGCAAATGCTAGCTAATGGCCCGTTCTCAGGAACTCGTTAAGTCATCTCTAAGCAACCACAGGATAATACACTCGTTATTTCTGCTGGTATGTTTCCTAAAAGTGAGGCGTATTGCTTTGAGCCCAGAATCTTAGTGGATCGTGCGCCTCACCTCTGTATTAACCTGTTGGCACGAGACCCTTTCTGCCGTCTTATGCCTTCTTGATGAAATTTTTATTAGTCATTTGGGTGTTCTTTTTTATTTTCTTTGCTCTTAATTTTTAGCTTTTTAACTAAAAGTGTTTTTAAGTTACCTAATGTTTTTATGTTCTATAAGATAATTTCTCCCCTTGGCTCACCTGCTGATTGGTTTTTGTTAATGATAAATTATTCAGAGCTTATGCAAAGTGTTTAATGTATTTTCCAAGTTATTATAGTAGAAGACGGACATTTGTCTTTGGATAGGAACATCTGCACTATTGAAGTTGAAGGCAGGAGTTGTTTTCTGCTCAAATTTTATATTTGTTCGCCATGATGTTTGAAGTACTCATCAGTGACCGAACACTGACTGAAAGGGGTCTGAAATACCATGGGGATTAAAAATAGCAAAACCACATGCTGAAATTAGAATTTATATTTAGACGATATATTGTCTTTCACTCACCCTGCAGAATTTTATTTTTAAGGCTGTACATTGTGTGGCTCTCTGTTTCTCATTTTAGAAACACAAGGAACTCACTGGAAAGCCAGACCTGGTTAATATAAACATAGTCTGAGTAAACATACAGGAGTTGCTATGCAGAAGAAGGGCAGAACTTTCTTCACCAACACCACATTGGTTCAGTATAATCACAAACACTGAAATTTTACTTTGTGAAAGTGACATTGTGAAATGCTGTAATAAAATTTTGCAAGGCATTTCGGGATGTATAGTTCAGCATTGAACAGGACCACCAAAGACGTAAGCAGATGCATTTCCGATGCTTCAAGAAGGGGTACGGAATGTGTGCAGGCCCTCCATGCTATCCTTCATCGTTTCCACGTTTACCTTCCTATTTCTATGCAGTGTAGTACGAAGATTGTTTGTTGGCAGCCCTGAAGGCTTTGCAGTGGTACTGAATGGTGGAAACTGAAATTTCTAAATCCTGCTAGGTTTTAGGGTAGTACCCTTTAACTGTGTTATAGGATTTCTGAGTCTAAAATCTTTCTTATAGCCTTGATAATATATATATATATATATATATATATATATATATGTATGTATATTATTTTAGGTTTCGGGGTAAATGTGAAGAATATGCAGGATAGTTGCATAGGTACATACATGGCAATGTGGTTTGCTGCCTCCATCCCCATCACCTATATCTGGCATTTCTCCCTATGTTATCCCTCCCCAGCTCGCCACCCCCTGCTGTCCCTCCCCTGTTCCCCCCAACAGACGCCTGTGTGTCATGCTCCCCTCCTTGTGTCCATGTATTCTCATTGTTCAACACCCATGTATGAATGAGAACATGTGGTACTTGATTCTCTGTTCCTGTGTCAGTTTGCTGAGAATGATGGTTTCCAGATTCATCCATGTACCTACAAAGGACACAAACTCATCATTGTTTTATGGCTGCATAGTATTCCATGGTGTATATGTGTACATTTTGCCTGTTCAGTCTATCTTTGATGGGCATTTGGGTTGGTTCCAAGTCTTTACTATTGTAAACAGTGCTGCAATGAACATACGTGTGCATGTGTCCTTATAATAGAACGATTTGTAATCCTTTGGATATATACCCAGTAATGGGATTGCTGGGTCATATGGAATTTCTATTGCTAGGTCCTTGAGGAATCGCCACACTGTCTTCCACAATGGTTGAACTAATTTCCTTGATAATTTTATATGATTTCTTCCTTCAGACATAACTTTGATGATAACCTTGATATAGGCTGTGTCTCCTTGGAATGCCAAGCAGAGATCATTTTATGCTTTGAGGTCATAGTTATAAATAATGTTGCTTATCATATACTCCAAATTCATTCAGAAATTTAGTGAGCACCTACTCTGGACCAACACTGATAGAGCCAGTAGGTATATAGCAGGAAACTAAAACTAAGTCCCTGTCCTCATGGAACTTACATTACAGTGTGGGGAGAGAGATCATAAACAATTATATGACATGGCAGGTGGCGACAAAGTACTGTGGAGAATAATTCAGCTGTGTGAGTAGGAAAGGGACTGGCACAAGTGGGAGTTGCCAATTTATGTAGGGCATCTAGGGAAGTTCTCCTTGAAACAGTAATAGTGAGCAAAGGCCAGAGGGATGTGAAACAGTGGGCTTTGCAGATATGAAGAGGAAGGGAATGTATAAGGGGCCTGGAACAGCTAGTATAAAGGGCCCAAGATAGGAGCGTGCTTGGCATATTTAAAGAATAGGAAAAGGGCCAGTGTAGCAAGAGAAAAGGGAAGGAAGGATGTGGAGAGCAGAAAGAGGTAAGGTGAGACAGTTGGGGGCACAGGGTGGAGACAGACTATGAAGGGCCATGTAAGCCATTGTAAGGGCTTTAGTATATATTCTAGGAGAAATGGGGGCTGTTCGGGAATTCTGTGCACAAGAGTGCATGAGCTGACTAAGTAGACTGCTTTGACTGCTGTAATTTAAGCAAAATACATTGATGGTAGCTTGGCCAAAGGAATAGAAGGGAATTTGTGAGAAGTGGTTGGATTCTTGATGCATGTTAAAGCTAAAACTGATAGGATTTGCTACTCCAATCCTTCTTTCCCTGTGATATTATATAGAAGGAAATGGAGGAGTGATTCCTTTTTATAGGCTAATGATTCTCAGCTGAATTCTAATATATTTAATTATTCACCTTAAAGTAAGATCTTGCCTATGGACCCCATATAGCATAGCAGTGTCCTTACGCTTAACAGACTTTAGGGGAAAAAAATGAATTGCGTTTGACTTTCAGCTCACAGTCTAGCCAATGAGACAAAATTGCAGGACCAGAGAAATACCTCTGCGCGCATGCATGCACACACATACGTGCACACACACACACCCCTCCCCCTACCTGTATACACATGTACAGATCCCTGAAAGTCATGAGAATCACAGCTGGAATCAGCCATTGTCTCAGATGGGTGTGTGTTCATATGCAGGTGTGTTGAAGGAGTGGTGGGAAGTAATTAACAACTGCTGTACTAATTTTTAATGTAAACATGTACATAAGTAGTTAGAGGAGATGATAAGAGAAGATTGCATAGAAAAAGTGAGATGTAAACTAAGACTGGTAGAATCAGTAGGATATAAATAGGTGAAGTTGAGGAGGCAGGAAGACATTCTCGTCAGTCCCTTCTCTGTGCTTCTGTTTAGAAGGTAGAGGATTTGGTGCCTTCTACTCTTTCTCTACACAGTCTGTTTAGAAGATAGTTACATTGTTAGGGAAGACAGCCTTAGGAGGCTGTATGGTTTCGACATCGAAACAGTAGATTGAAGTTGAATATTTACAGCAAACTATTCTATGATGTGACTAACTGTCAGAATCCAGTTTAGTGGTGTCAGACTATGCTTTTTTTTTTGGATGGTTATAGATTAAAGGAAAATCTTCTAGGGCAAATCTTGAAATTAAAAAAGTATTGGGAGTATGCTTCATGTTCTGTTCCTTGTTTGTATCCTTATGCCCTGTCCTTCCACCAGTCTTCCCTATCCTCTTCATTTACACTCAGCTGTCCTGTAACACAATGTATGTGTTCCTAAAAATCACTAAGCTATGGAAAATCACATAATGACAACCACACAATTTATGGAAAAACAAAGTTTAGGGCAACACACAAAAAACTTACATCAGTAATACATAAAAAAGGATATAGGAACCTAAATGAGAGCAGCGACATAGTTTCACACATCTCTAAGAGCTAAGAAATACATAAAGATTACCATAGATATGGTACTTTACCCTGAGAAAGACCTGAAGTTTGCTTATGGAAGTGGACTCAGAAGGATTGCAGCTGTGAGACATGGTGACGTACAGAATGGAAGGTTATCTAAAATTGGAAGGAAAGTTATAACAAACACCAGATGTAGATGAGTGTAGCACAGTGAACTGAGGTAGCTGGTTGATGTTTGAGGTATTTGCATGTGTGTGTTTTATATATTCCTGTGTAGCTTGGGTGCAGTTTCCTGCATTCACCTAATATTTCTTGCAGACAAAATCATGCACGAGCAAACACGAAATTCATATTATGTTCAAACTGTGCTATGATATATTAATGGCACTGGAATAAATTCTCATATTGAAAACAAGCACTGTATGTAGCAGAACCAACTGTACTTTGTTTTGTCTTGATGATTAACCAGCACCTTAACTGTCTCCCTGCTTTGTTTTCTCTTCATTCTCATAATGTACAAAGACACTCTTATTTTTAGAAAGACTGATTGGAACATCTGTCAGCCAGATAATTAAACTTACTGAATATTGTCTATCTCCAGGATCCTGGTCTGGGATGTGGGAAATAAAAAATGTTTTGAAACAATGGGTTCTGCCTTATACAGCTTGAATATGGAGAACTAAGCACAGACTTTAGAAGCAAAACAACAGTTCTTAAAATATAACAACATATAGAATTAATATATCAGTGCCGAAGAGATAGGATAAAGTAGTTAGTAAAGAGATAGGGTAAGCTGTGCTTGGTGGCTCACACCTGTAATCCCAGAATCTTGGGAGGCCAAGGTGGGTGAATCACGAGGTTAGAAGTTTGAGATCAGCCTGACCAACATGGTAAAACCCTGTCTCTACTAAAAATACAAAAATTAGCTGGGTGTGGTGGTGCGTGCCTGTAATCCCAGCTACTCAGGAGGCTGAGGCAGGAGAATTGCTTGAACCCGAGAGGCGGAGGTTGCAGCAAGCTGAGATTGCGCCACTGCACTCCAGCCTGAGTGACAGAGTGCGACTCTGTCTAAAAAAGAAAAAAAAGAGGGAGAGATAGGGTAAAGTAGATAGTAAGGTAAAGCTTCTTAGAATATATAAATTTTGATCTAGATTGTAAAGAAAATTGTGAACATGGATTGGGGAAGTATTGTCAGAAGATGAAAACCCTAGCATCAAATTCTACCAGCATTTCAGTTCCAGGTAAGATGGAGTAAGAAAAGTTCTCCTTGTCGCTCAAGTGAAAGCAACTGTAAAACCTGGACAGCGTGTATGGAGCAGTTACATGAATTCTGAAAAGTAAACAATAGCAGGTAGGTTAAAGATGAAGACCAGATTCTTGTTTTCCTTTTTTTTTTTTTGGAGACAGGGAGATAGAGTCTCGCTCTGTCAACCAGGCGGAGTGCAGTGGTATAATCAGGGCGCACTGCAGCCTTGATCTCCTGGGCTACAGTGATCCTCCTGCCTCAGCCTCCCATGTAGCTGGGACCACAGGCACTTGCCACCATGACCAGCTAGTTTTTTTTGTTTGTTTGTTTTAATAGAGACAAGGCCTTACTGTGTTATCCAGGCTGGTCTCAAATGCCTGAGCTCAAGCAGTACTCTCACCTCGACCTCCCAAAGTGCTAGGATTACAGATGTGAGCCACCATGCCTAGCCAAGACTGGATCTCAAGTACCTTTAAATCAACAATGAGTTTGCCATTTTGTCTCCTGATATTTCCCTCTCTGAATGCAAAACAGCCTAAAACCAAGTGTGGGCACAAAGCTATAGACAGAGAGCTCCAGGAGAAGCAAGTAATAGCAAAGGTAACACCCAGAGAAAATGTAGAAATGCCCATGGCTTTCTTTTGGTTTTTTTTCTTCATGCTTTCATGCATCAGTCTTCAAGTAACCCAGAAGCTGCAATGAGAGGCAGCAGGAGCCAGAACTCCAAGGGAGGGAAATCTCTTTCCTGGATCCTCTCTCTTTCTCTTTCTTCCTATCCTTTGATCCTAATTGGAGTACAGTCATAAAAATACACGAGAAGTTGAATAACTAAAGACACAGCTTTCTGACTGGAGAAATGAAAACAGGAGTTACCTGCAGACAACTAGAAGGTACCAGGAAGATGACAGACAAAGTCTTAGGGAAACCGGCCCCATAAAGTTATTTATGAGTTGGGCACAGTGGCTCACACCTGTAATCCTAGCAGTTTGGGAGGCCAATGCAGGAGGATCACTTGAGGTCAGGAGTTTGAGACCAGCCTGGCCAACATGGAAAAATCACGTCTCTACTGAAAATACAAGCATTACCTAGCATGGTGGCGTACACCTGTAATCCCAGCTACTTGGGAGGCTGAGGCAGGAGAATTGCTTAAACCCAGGAGGCAGAGATTGCAGTGAGCCAAGATTATGCCACTGCACTCCAGCCTGAGCAACAGAGGAAAACTATCTCAAAAAAAGTTGTTTATGAACTTCTGGGCCTATAGAAAGAAAGGGTCTGATTCTAATCAACATACCAAAGACATGGAGAACTGAAATAACTGTCACCCAGAACCCAGATTGACTACCTAGTAGTGCACAGAGGAGACAGATTCAAAAAACTCTGCAAAAGTTTGGACAGCTGAACTGACACAAAGTGCATGGGAACTCACAGCCCAAACTTAATGAATGAAATCAGTTTCCTGCTAAAATGAAAATATTAACAATTTTCATAGGATTGAAGCAAGACCCTGACATGCATACTATTCAAAATGTCTACGTTATAATTCTGTAAGATAGAACCAGGAAAATCCTATAAGAAGAACCAAGAAAATCTCAGATTCCATTGAGCATGTGGGAGAGACGAGCCAAAAGATATCAATGCTAAGATGACAACAATATTAGAATTATATGATAAAGACTTTAAGGTAGCTATTATCCTATCCAAGTGTTCCAACAAGTAATGGTGAACACCTTTTTGTCCCCCGAGACGGAGTTTCACTCTTTCGCCCAGGCTGGAGTGAAGTGGCATAATCTCACTGCAACCTCTGCCCCCACCAGGTTCAAGTGATTTTCCTGCCTCAGCCTTTTGAGTAGCTGAGATGATAGGTGCCCACCATCACACCCGACTAATTTTTGTGTTTTTAGAAGAGACAGGGTTTTGCCATGTTGGCTAGGCTGGTCTTGAACTCCTTACCTCAGGTGATCCGCCTGTCTTGGCCTCCCCAAGTGCTGGAATTACAGGCATGAGCTACAGCACCTGGCCAACACTTTTTAAATGAACAGAAAAATAGAAAGTCTCAACAAAGAAAGAGAATACGTAAATTATCAGGGAAACTAAATGAAAACCACCATGAGATGCCACCTTACTGCTGCAAGAATGGCCATAATTTAAAAGTCAGAAAGTAAACAGATGTTGGCATGGATATGGTGAAAAGGGAACACTCTTAGGCTACTGGTGGGAATGTAAACTAGTATAACCTCTATGGAAAACAGTATGGAGATTCCTTAAAGAACTAAAAGAATAATACCATTTGAACCAGCAGCCGCACTGCTGGGTATCTACCCAGAGGAACAGAAGTCATTATATGGAAGCCACATGCACACATATGTTTATAGCAGCACAATTTGGAATTGCAAAAATATGGAACCAACCTAAATGCCTATAAACCAACAAGTAGATAAAGAAAATGTGGTATATATACACCTTGGAATACTACTCAGCCATATAACAGAATGAAATAATGGCCTTTGTAGCAACTTGGATAGGGCTGGAGGCCATTATTCTAAGTGAAGTAACTCAGGAATAGAAAATCAAGTATCATATGTTCTCACTTATAAGTGGGGGCTAAGCTATGAGGATGCAAAGGCATAAGAATGCTATAATGGACTTTGGGGTTTTGGGGGGAAGGATGGAGGGGATGAGGAATAAAAGACTATTCATTGGGTACAGTGTACCCTGCTTAGGTGATGGGTGCATCAAAATCTCAGAAATCACTAAAGAACTTGTCTATGTAACCAAAACCACCTGTACCCCAAAAACTATTGAAATAAAAAAAATTTTTTAACTCACAGAGTGGTTGGAAACCCTCATAACGGTCTCCACCCTCCTGGTAAAAAAAAAAAAAAGAAATAGAGGATGCAAGGAAGAATTAAATGGATGTATTTTAACCAAAGAATATAATTACCAAAGCAAAAAAACCTGATGGGCTCAATCACAGAATGGCGGTGACAAGAGAAAGAGTAAATGAGCTTGAAGATAAATCAGTAGAAATTATCCAGTGTAGACCAGGCATGGTGCCTCATACCCGTGAATCTCAGCACTTTGGGAGGCTGAGGTAGCAGTTCACTTAAGACCCGGAGATTGAGACCAGCCTGGCCAAGATGGCGAAACTCCATCTCTACTAACAATAACAGTAAGAATTAGCTGGGTGTGGTGGAACATGCCTGTAATCCAGCTACTCAGGAGGCTGAGGCACAAGAATCATTTAAACCCAGGAGGCGGAGACAGCAGTGAGCTGAGATCATGCCATTGAACTCCAGCCTGGGTTATGGAGCAAGATTCTGTCTTAAAGAGAATAAAAGAAACTATCCAGTATACAGAGAGGGGAAAAGACTGGAACTGGGAAAAAAGAACAGAGCCTCAAAAACCTGTGGAAATAATAACAGAAAAATTTAACATTCATGTCATTGTAATACCAAAGAAAGAAGGACCATAGGGCCAAAAAATTATTTGAAGAAGTAATATTTGGAATTTCCTGAGTTTGACAGAAGACATGAACTTACAGATTTAAAAAGCTCAGAACCCCAAACAGGATAAACCCAAATAAATTTATTCCCAGGTAAATCATAATCAAATTGTTTAAAACAAAAAATTCTAAAAGCCAGAGAAAAATGACATATATAAGAAAAAATGAAACCCCAAGGCACATAATCGTCAGATTCAATAGGGTTGAAATAAAGGAGAGAATACTAAGGGCAGCCAGAGAGAAAGGTCGGGTCACCCACAAAGGGAAGCCCATCAGACTCACAGCAGATCTCTCGGCAGAAACACTACAAGCCAGAAGAGAGTGGGGGCCAATATTCAACATTCTTAAAGAAAAGAACTTTCAACCCAGAATTTCATATCCAGCCAAACTGAGCTTCAGAAGTGAAGGAAAAATAAAATCCTTTGCAAACAAGCAAGTACTCAGAGATTTTGTCACCACCAGGCCTGCTTTACAAGAGCTCCTAAAAGAGGCACTACACATAGAAAGGATCAACCAGTACCAGCCATTCCAAAATCACACTAAATGATAAAGAGCATCAACATAATGAAGACTCTACAACAACTAACAGGCAAAACAGCCACTTAGCATCAAAATGGCAGTATCAAATTCACACATAACAATATTAACCCTAAATGTAAATGGACTAAATGCACCAATCAAAAGACACAGACTGGCAAATTGGATAAAAATCCAAAACCCATCAGTGTGCTGTATCCAGGAAACCCATCTCACATGCAAGGATACACAAAGGCTCAAAATAAAGGGATGGAGGAAGATTTACCAAGCAAATGGAGAGCAAAAAAAAGCAGGAGTTGCAATTCTCATCTCTGATAAAATAGACTTTAAAGCAACAAAGATCAAAAGAGACAAAGAAGGCCATTACGTAATGGTAAAAGGATCGATACAACAAGAAGAGCTAACGATCCTAAACATATATGGACCCAATGCAGGAGCACCCAGATACATAAGGCAAGTTCTTAAGGACTTACAAAAGGACTTAGACTCCCACACAATAATAGTGGGAGACTTTAACACTCCACTGTCAATACTAGACAGATCAACCAGACAGAAAATCAACAAGGATATCCAGGGCTTGAACTCCGACCTGGAGCAAGCAAACCTGATAGACATTTACAGAACTCTCCACCCCAAATCCACAGAATACACATTCTTCCCAGCACCACATCACACCTACTCTAAAATTGACCACATAATTGGAAGTAAAGCACTGCTCAACAAATGCAAAACAACTGAAATCATAACAAACAGCCTCTCAGACCATAGTGCAATCAAGTTAGAACTCAGAATCCAGAAACAGACCCAGAACCGCACAGCTTCATGGAAACGGAACAACTGGCTTTTGAATGTTGACTGGGTAAACAATGAAATGAAGGCAGAAATAAAGAAGTTCTTCGAAACCAATGAGAACGAAGACACAACGTGCCAGAACCTCTGGGACACATTTAAAGCAGTCTCTAGAGAAAAGTATATAGCAATAAGTGCCCATATGAGGAGAATGGAGAGATCCAAAATTGACATCCTATCGTCAAAATTGAAAGAGCTAGAGGAGCAAGATCAAAAAAACTCAAAACCCAGCAGAAGACAAGAAATAACTAAGATCAGAGCAGAGCTGAAGGAGATTGAGACACGAAAAACCCTTCAAAAAATCAATAAATCCAAGAGCTGGTTTTTTGAAAAGATCAACAAAATAGACAGACCGCTAGCCAGATTGATTAAAAATAAAAGAACAACCAAATAGATGCAATAAAAAATGATAAAGGGGAAATCACCACAGATTCCACAGAAATTCAAACCATCATCAGAGAATATTACAAATAACTCTATGCGCATAAACTAGTAAACCTGGAAGAAATGGATAAATTCCTGGACTCCTGTGTCCTCCCAAGCCTAAACCAGGAGGAAGCTGAAACTATGAATAGACCAATAACAAGGTCTGAAGTCGAGGCAGCAATTAAGAGCCTACCACACAAAAAAAGCCCAGGTCCAGACAGGTTCACAGCCGAATTCTACCAGACACACAAGGAAGAGCTGGTACCATTTCTTCTAAAACTATTTCAAACAATCCAAAAAGAGGGAATCTTTCCCAAATCATTTTATGAGACCAACATCATTCTGATACCAAAACCCGGCAGAGACCCAACAAGAAAAGAAAACTTCAGGCCAATATCCATGATGAACATAGATGCAAAAATCTTCAATAAAATATTGGCAAGCCGATTGCAACAGCAAATCAAAAAACTTATTCATCATGATCAAGTAGGATTCATCCCGGGGATGCAAGGCTGGTTCAACATACGCAAGTCTATCAACGTAATTCACCACATAAACAGAACCAAAAACAAAAACCACATGATTATCTCAATTGACGCAGAGAAGGCATTTGACAAAATTCAACAGCCCTTTATGCTAAAAACCCTCAATAAACTCGGTATCGATGGAACGTATCTCAAAGTAATAAAAGCTATTTATGACAAACCAACAGCCAATATCATACTGAATGGGCAAAAACTGGAAGCATTCCCTTTGAAATCTGGCACTAGACAAGGATGCCCTCTTTCACCACTCCTATTCAATATAGTACTGGAAGTTCTAGCCAGAGCAATCAGGCAAGAAAAAGAAATAAAGGGTATTCAAATAGGAAAGGTGGAAGCCAAATTGTCTCTATTGCAGACGACATGATAGTATACCTAGAAGACCCCATTACCTCAGCCCAAAAACTCCTGAAACTGATAAGCAACTTCAGCAAAGTCTCAGGAAAAAAAAAGCAATGTGCAAAAATCACAAGCATTCGTCTACACCAATAACAGACTTAAAGAAAGCCAAATCAAGAGCGAACTGCCATTCGCAATTGCTACAAAAAGAATAAAATACCTTGGAATACAACTCACAAGGAACGTAAGAGACCTCTTCAAGGAGAACTACAAACCACTGCTCAACGAAATCAGAGAGGACACAAACAGATGGAGAAATATTCCATGTTCATGGTTAGGAAGAATTAATATCGTGAAAATGGCTATACTGCCCAAAGTAATTTACAGAATCAACGCTATCCCCATCAAGCTACCATTGACTTTCTTCACAGAACTGGAAAAAACCACCATGAACTTCATATGGAACCAAAAGAGAGCCCACATAGCCAAGTCAATTCTAAGCAAAAAGAACACAGCGGGGGGCATCACACTACTGGATTTCAAACTATACTACAAGGCTACAGTAATCAAAACAGCATGGTACTGGTACCAAAACAGAGATATAGACCAATGGAACAAAACAGAGGCACCGGAGGCAACACAACATACATACAACTATACAATCTTTGATAAACCTGACAAAAGCAATGGGGAAAGGATTCCATGTTTAACAAATGGTGTTGGGAAAACTGGCTAGCCATGTGCAGAAAGCAGAAACTGGACCCCTTCCTGACACCTTACACTAAAATTAACTCCAGATGGATTAAAGACTTAAACGTAAGACCTGGCACCATTAAAAACCCTAGGAGAAAATCTAGGCAAAACTATCCAGGACATAGGAGTAGGCAAGGACTTCATGAACAAAACACCAAAAGCATTGGCAACAAAAGCCAAAATAGACAAATGGGACCTAATGAAACTCCACAGCTTCTGCACGGCAAAAGAAACAGTCACTAGAGTGGATCGGCAACCAACAGAATGGGAAAAAATTTTTGCAGTCTACCCATCTGACAAAGGGCTGATATCCAGAATTTACAAAGAACTTAAACAGATTTACAGGAAAAAAACAAACAAGCCCATTCAAAAGTGGGCAAAGGATATGAACAGATACTTTACGAAAGAAGACATATATGAGGCCAACAATCATATGAAAAAATGCTCATCGTCACTGGTCATCAGAGAGATGCAAATCAAAACCACATTGAGATACCATCTCACGCCTGTTAGAATGGCGATTATTAAAAAATCTGGAGACAACAGATGCTGGAGAGGATGTGGAGAAAAAGGAACACTTTTACACTGTTGGTGGGAGTGTAAATTAGTTCAACCACTGTGGAAGACAGTGTGGCGATTCCTCAAGGCCTTAGAAATATAAATTCCATTTGACCCAGCAATCCCATTAGTGGGTATATATCCAAAAGACTGTAAATCGTTCTACTATAAGGACACATGTACACGAATGTTCATTGCAGCACTGTTTACAATAGCAAAGACCTGGAATCAACCCAAAAACCCATTGATAATAGACTGGATTGGAAAAATGTGGCACATATACACCATGGAATATTATGCAGCAATCAGAAATGATGAGTTCGTGTCGTTTGTAGGGACATGGATGAATCTGGAGAACATCATCCTCAGCAAACTGACACAAGAACAGAAAATGAAACACCGCATATCCTCACTCATAGGTGGGTGATGAAAAATGAGAACACATGGACACAGAAAGGGGAGTACTAAACACTGGGGTCTATTGGGGGGAAAAGGGGAGGGCCAGTGGGATGGGGAGGTGGGGAGGGATAGCCTGGGGAGAAATGCCAAATGTGGGTGAAGGGGAGAAGAAAAGCAAAGCACACTGCCATGTGTGTACCTACGCAACTGTCTTGCATGCTCTGCTCATGTACCCCAAAACCTATAATCCAATAAAAAATTAAAAAAAAAAAAGAAAAAATGATTTAAATTATGATATATTTCACAAACCATGGAGGCCAGAGGAAGTGGAAAATTTTGGAAGTGTTTAAACAGTTATCAACACAAGTTTCAATATCCAGCAAAAACATACTCTCCAGGAGCAAAAGTGAAAGAAAGACATTCTCAGATGAGTAGGATAATTCATTGCTGGCTGACCAGCTTTGAGAATTGCTAAAGGTAGTTATTCAGAGAGAGGGGAAATGAATACTGGAGGAAACTTGGAACATCAGAGATGATGGAAAAGCAACAAAAATGGGACGTATAATAAACTATTTTTCTCCTCTTGAGTTTGTTGAAATATATTTTACAGGTGAAAACAAAAATTATAGCATTGTCTGATGGATTTTCAATGTACATAGACGTAATATAGAAGACAGCTACATCATGAAGAGAGACGGAAATGGGGTCTCTGATTTTGCATTCACTTGAAGTGGTAAAATTTTAATTCTAAGTACATACATTGACATACTAAAGTATAGACTATATAAAGAGATGTCAAAAACACAATAATAGCTAAATTATAATAAAATTTAGAGTGTTCAAATAACCAACAAGAGGGCAGAAAATGGGAAAGAGGAAGGAATAAACAGAAAATAAATAAGAAAATGGCAGCCCCAAATCCAAACATGTCAGTGACCACATTAAATGTAAATGTTGTAAATGTGTATACATCAAATCTTCAGAATGATTTTTTAAAAATGACGCAACTCTAAGCTGCCTTCAAGAAACTCAGTTTAAATAGAAGAATATTGGTATATTAAAGCAGAAAATGGCTAAAGGCATACCATGCAAATACTAATCGAAAGGAAGTTAGAGTGGATATATTAGTAGCAGAAAATTAGACTTCAGATTAACGAAAATGATTAGAGCTAAAGAGAAATACTGCATAATTATAAAAGAGCTAATTCACCAGGAATAATAATTCTAATTGTATATGCACCTAACAACAGAGCTTCAGAATACTAGAAGCAAATTTGGCAGAAAGGAAAGGAGAAATAGGTAATCCACAATTATATTTGGCAACTGTAATACTACTCTCTCAACAGTTGATAGAAATACTGGACATAGAACCAGCAGGGATATAGAACTGACAACTGAATCTGATTAGTATTTGTAAAACATGCTACTTAACAATAGTGCCATGCACGTTCTTTTCAAGTATACATGGAACATTCAACAAGATAGACCATTTTCTGGGTCATAAAACAAACCTTAGTGAATTTAAAATAATTGAAATCAAATTATATTCTTGAACCATAATGGAATTAAATTGTAGAAATCAATAAAAGAGTGATAGGAAAATTTTCAAGTACTTAGAAATTAAATAGCATACTTCTTAATAATCTGTGGGTCAAATAAGAGGTATTAAGGAAACTTAGAAACTATTTTGAACTGTGTGAAAATGAAAATACCAAAGAGTAAAAACACAATATACACTGTGATGTGTACTGTAATACAAAGTAGGTCAGTTACCAATACTCATTTATTCATCATGAACATACAACGTCAGTAAAATACTCAAATAGAACGTTTTAAGGTATTGGTATATTCACCCAGTTGATAAAATCACCCAGTTAATTTGACAGCTAAGTTGTAATCAGGTTGTTAGAATCAGGTGAGTAAATGAGAAAGTTAAAAACCTGAACAAAGTAGGAAGATGCAGCCAAAGCAATGCTTAGAGGAAAATGGATAGTATTAAATGTTTATATGAGTAAATACCCCGAGTTTGCACCTTAAAAAATAGAAAAACAAGAGTAAAAGCCAAAGCAAGCAGAGGGAAGAAAATGCTAAAGATGAGATCATAAAGCAATGAAACTGAACACAGGAAAATGGAGAAAATCAATGAAACTAAAATTTGTACTTGTAAAAATCAATAAAATTGATAAGCCTCTAGCAAGGCTGACAAAAATAAAAGAGAAGATACAAATCAGCAATATCCAGAATTCTGGACCCCCATGGACTTCTTTAAAAAATAGTAAGGGAATACTCCACATATTTGACAATGTAAACATAATGGACCAATTCCTGGAAAACCATAAACCCTAGAACTCATCCAGGATGGAACAGATAACCTCAATAGTCCAATATTATGTTTATTAAAGAAATTGTATTTGTAGTTAAGAGGAAAGCAAAAAAGGAAAGTAACATTGGCGGTATCAATGCCTAGTTTTAATACTACAAAACTACAGTAATCAAGACAGTGTAGAACTGGCAAAATGAGACACCTAGACCAATGGAAGAGAATAGACTTTCACAAGTGTGGCCATACCTTATACAAAAATTAACTCCAAGTATATCATAGGTCTAAATGTAAAACTTGTAAGCAGTAATGCATAAGAGAAAGTCTTCATGACCTAGGGTTAGGCAAAGCATTTTTAGACATGAGACTAAAATCATCCATAAAAGAAAAAAGTTGATCACATGGACTTCATCAAATTAAAATCCTTTGATCTGCAAAAGACACTATTAAGGCAGTGACCACCAGAGACTGGGAGAAAATGTTTTCAAATTACGTATCTAACAAAGGTCCTGTATCCAGTAAATATAAGGAATTCTCAAAACTCTTAAAACCTTGACAAGGGCTGGGCACAATGACTCACACCTGTAACCTCAACACATAGGAGGTTACTCTGCCTGGGTGACAGAGTAAGACCCTGCCTCAAATCTTAAAAAATAAATAAAAGTAAAACTGAACAAGATATGGCTCCACACCTATTAGAATGGCTAAAATATACTAACAATATCAAAAGCTGGTGAGGATGCAAAACAACAGGAGCTCTCATACGTTGCTGGTGGGAATGTAAGTGGTATCGCCACCCCAGAAAAGGTTGACACTTGCTTATAAAGGGTAATCTACACTTGACATATGACCCAGCAGTCCTTCTCCTGGGTATTTACCCTAGAGAAGTACAAACTTACGTTCATTCAAAAACCTGTACATGCATGTTTATAGTATCTGAATTCATAATAGTCTAAAACTGGAAACTTTGAAGAGACTGTAGTACTCTTTTTTTTTTTTTTTTTTTTTTTGAGAAGGAGTTTTGCTCTTGTTGCCCAGGCTGGAGTGCAATGGCGTGATCTTGGCTCACCGCAACCTTCGCCTCCCAGGTTCAAGTGATTCTCTTACCTCAGCCTCCCAAGTAGCTAGGAATTCAGGCATGTGCCACCATGCCTGGCTAATTTTTTGTATTTTTAATAGAGACGGGGTTTCTCCATGTTGGTTAGGCTGGTCTCGAACTCTCAACCTCAGGTGATTCACCCGCCTCAGCCTCCCAAAGTGCTGGGATTACAGGCATGAGCTACTGCACCCAGTGAGAAACTGTGGTACTTTCATATCGTGGAATACTGCTCAGCAATATAAAGGAAGTGACTACTGATACACCCAATAGCTTGGATGAATAGCAGAGGCATTGTGCTAAATGAAAAAAGTCTAGACTCAAGGCTAGATTCTGTATGATTTCATTTCTTCAAAATAAACTATAATGATTGAGAATGGAAGAGTGGTTGGTATGGGTTAGAGAATGGTATGACAGCAAACTTGACAGTATGAGGGAGGTTTGAAGCATGATAGGACTATTTTTCAGCCTGATTGTGGTGGGTGTTGCATGTGTTTAAAAAGTCATGGTAAGGCCGGGCATGGTGGCTCATGGCTGTAATCCCAGCACTTTGGGAGGCTGAGGCAGGCAGATCACCTGAGGTCAGGAGTTCAAGACCAGCCTGGCCAACATAGCAAAAACCTGTCTCTATAAAAAATGCAGAAATTAGCCAGGCATGGTAGCACGTGCCTGTAAACCCAGCTACTTGGGAGGCTAAGGCAGGAGAATCACTTGAACCCAGGAGACAGAGGTTGCAGTGAGCCAAGATTACGCCATTGTAGTTGAACCTAGGTGACAAGAGTGAAACTCCGTTTAAAAAAAAAATTTTTTTTTAAAGTTGTGGTACCGAGCCGGGCACACTAGCCTATGCCTGTAATCTCAGCTACTCATGAGGCTGAGGCAGGAGGTTTGCTTGAGACCAGCCTGGGCAACATAGCGAGACCCTGTCTCAAAAAAAAAATATCGTGGAACTGTACCCCACCAGTCAGTTTTACTGTGCAATAATTTTTAAAGTAAGATTTTTTCTTAAAAATAGAGTTACTGTGGCCTGATGATAAGAAGATACAACTCTGCTTCAAGAAATTCTATGAATGTCCAACATTCAGATTATCGCAAGGTATTTCCCAAAACTGCCACACTGAAGACAAGACACACCTAAATATATGTCACTGGGAGCCTCCGCTGAACTTTTTGGCCAGGAATCCATACCAAGGAACAAGTATCCAACTATGACAAAGGAACGAAACCTTCATATTCTCCTTGCTAAAGCACATTTGTGAAAGTAAAATATCTCCTCCCCCCCACCACCCAAAAAAATAAAAGTCATTCCTAAAAATTGATGGAATAGATTTGGACATCAGAGTGTCATGCCATTCATGCAAGTTCTAGCCCTTCAAATAAAAATGTAAAGCCTTAAAAACATGACACTGTTTTGAATAGGAAAATCTAGATTTATGGAGCAGTGTGTGTTTTTGACAATACTAGTTCCACATTCTTTTATGTAACATAGGCATCAGTTTGTTTAGTTATCATTCTTTTATTTATCCAGGGCGAGCATAGATAGCATCATAGGGAACAAGAGACTGTCCTGATTTGTTTTCTCTTTGTTTCACTACAGCCAGCATTCTGGAACCCCTTTCAAACATCCCTTCCTGTGGGTTAAGGGAGATCATTTAAAAATAAACAGACCACACAAAAAAAGAGCACAGGTTCTAAATTTTTGTAATAATAATTGAAAATGTAAATTAGTTTCAATCAAGTTCCTTTTGTTCTCCTGGTTTAAAATTGCTGGTTAAGGTTATTTTGCATTCACGAATGTTAAACAGTATATCTGAGCAAGGTGAAATAGATTACAGTGGAGTCACATTGGTGGGTGGGACCTCCTACAGGCTTGCAGATGACTGAAGGCTCCAACTGCCTCCAAAGGCTTCTGCTTAAGCCCCACCCACCTATTAAAGTTCTGAACGGGAACAATATTCCAATAAAGGTATTTTCTTTCCTATTATTTTATTTCATAATGGCTCTGATTGTATACCATTTCATATTAGGCTTAAAAAATTCACATCCTCTTCTTCAGTTAATGATATGTTCTTTTCATGCCTATGTTGGAGAACCTAAAGCTCTAGTTCCTAAATTCTTGATACACTTTTTGACATTTTTTACTAGCATAAAGTGTTTGAAGCTGCATTCTGTAGGTGAGGACCTAGACCCTATCCAGTGACATCCCTAGAGTATTTCTGTTTCTATTTGTTTTATATATGAGGTTGCTGTATAAGGGTTTATCTAAAAAAAAAAAAAAGAAGATTCCATTACTAAAAAAATATTTGAACACCACTCACCTGGACAAATAAAAATCACAGATAATGAGAACTTGAGTTTTTAACTAGTTGTCTCCACTTCCCATCCCTCTAAACTTTGAGTGTTGCTAACAGCAAAATTTGACTATTTTCATCCTTTATTTGTGAACATTGGAAAAGTGTTTATTGAATACCTTCTATATGCCTGTACCGTATTTCAAGGGGATGCGTTACTTTGTCTTACTTTGCCTTTGGAAAAACTGCTGAGAAGTGAAGTGGCTAAGGCAGAAAAGGGGAAGAATAAGGACATGGATTATCTGTCTCAGAGTAATTTAGTGCCACAGGTATGTACTGACTAATGTACCAGACCTTCAAATGAGATAAATGGGCAGTAAAAAGTGATTTCAGAGAAACAGACCTGCTAGAGCCCAGGCTGAGGCACTTCTGTTATAATCATCGAAAATTACAGAACAAGTAGAGTCAAGAGGAATGCAGAAGAAACAAAACACTTTGATGTTAATACACCCTGCAAAGGAATCAGATAAGATATTGGCATAACATAAGCTTAGGAATTGAAGAATTCCTGTGTTGTTGATCCTTGAACCTTTTGTTCAAATCCCAGCTAGAGTGTGATACACGGGTAAGACAGAAAATTGCCAGTGGAGTGGCATCTAAATATGTCGGCTGGAATGAAGCCTATCACAAGAACCTAAGAACTTTTTTTTTTTTTGAGACAGAGTGAGGCTCTATGTCTCAAAAAAAAAAAAAAAAAAGTCCAATCTAATGGACTCCACTAAGTCATCTTTTAGAACGAGAATTACTATCTATGTCTCATTATGATGGCTAGTTAGGATAAAGAGCCTGTGTCCTTCAGAGCCTAGCAGCCATGTTTAGGGGTGAGCTGTATGAATGTATTTCATTGATTGAGCTGGCTAGAACAGGGTAATGGCCAAATGTAGTCTAACCAGTAGAACTGAATATTGACCAAAATTAAGTCTTAATTAATGAAATAGGACATAGTTAATGTGAATCGAGGGTTTACCATGTGCCAGACAGTACCAAACACTTTATATTCATTGTCTCATTTAATCCTTGCGACATTCTGATGGATATTTTACAGCTGGGTAAACCAAGTCTTCAGGAGGTTAAAGGACTTGTCCTAAATGATAGAACCAGGATTTGAAGCAGTCTGTCCAACTCTAGAAGCCACACAATTAACTACTATTTTATATCTATATTTACCTGTTGTCATTAATGTGAGACCAAATGATACCAAAAAGAAAAGTTTGAGATTAGTGAGCAAAGATCTCTTCAAAATCTACCTCTACACTTTCTGTTAAAGGATGACTGACACACACCCCACCACCACCATAAAAAAAGGAAAAACACACACACACAAAATTTATGGAATATTCCTGAAAAATTTTATTGTTACATATGTGAGTCTATGCTGTTCTATACTGTTACTAAAACTACATTTATAGCTGTAATTTGTTTCATAGTAGCTTATAAGGGATATAACTGACTGACATAAACAGTCTAAAACAAAGACTGTAGAGATACATTAAAGGTTTGTTGTAGCCAAATTTAACCCCCAAACAAGATTAAAAGCAAACGTATACCAGCCACTATGTTTCAGGCACTGTTCTAAGCATTTTCTCTATTTAAACTCATTTAATATGCACCGTAATCCTATGAGGTACTGTTACTCCTGCTTTACAGATGAGGAGACAGTGGTTAGATGCTGTCTTTATGTACTTCGTGTTACTATTAATATGAAAGAATACCTGAGTCTGGGTGATTTATAAAGAAAAGGTGTTTATTTGACTCGTGATTCTGATGTCTGGAAAACTTCAAAACAAGATTGGGCATTTGTATTAGATGAGGGCCTCAGGCTGCTTCCACTCATGGGGAAAGGTGAAGGAGATCACATGGTGAGAGAGGAAGTGAGAGAGAGAGTGGGGAGGGGAGAAGTGAGGCACTTTTTAACAACCAGATCTAAAAGGAATTAATAGAGTAAGAACTCACGTAGAGCCACTCCTCCCCTTAGTAAGGGCGGTCATCTTTTTGTGAGAGATCTACCGCCATAATTGAAACACCTTCCATTAGGGCCCTCCTCCAACATTGGCGATCAAATTTCAACATGAGATTTGGAGGAGACAAACATCCAAACTATAGCAGATATCTTGCCCAAGACCACACATTTAATTCAAAAGTAGAGTTGGATTTGAACCCAGTCTGGTTCCATAGTGTGTGTTCTTAACTACACCATACTTGTCTCATTTTGTATTTTTACATGCAGTAGTTTAAAATACCTTGGCTTTACTTAACACCTTTCTTCTAAAGAACTTATTCTGCTAGCCTCCTGATTCTGGCTATGCCAGAATTAGTTTTTGTGGGTGTCTGTTTATCTCAGGGAACTTCCCAAAGACAAATGTTCACAGCTAATAAATAGTTACAATACTCACTGCCATTTACTTAGCACTCATTTTATGCCAGGTACTTTACTATTTCCCATACATTATCTCATTGAATCTTCATAACAGTGTCTTTGAGGTCATGTTTCCCCCACCACCACCATTTACAAATGAGAGGTTACTTGGCCTCTCTGAGCCTCAGTTTTTTCATTTGAAAACCTGAGAAAGTCTCTTGACTTTCTGTTAGGTATTTCTAAAGCCAAAAGAACACTTTTTCAAGTATATACATAGACTGCAGAACATAAACTTTACTTCTAGGAACTCAAATTTTGACGTTTTTCTTTTTTACTTTAGTTTTTAGGTTCTGGGGTACATGTACAGGATATGCTGGTCTGTTACACAGGTAAATGTGTGCCATGGTGGCTGCTGTACCTATCAACCCATCACCTAGGTATTAAGCCCAACACACATTAGCTATTTTTCCTAATGCTCTCCCTTCCCCAACAAATTTTTTTTTTGTTTTGAGACAGAGTCTCACTCTGTCACCAAGACTGGAGTGCAGTGGCATGATCTCAGTTCACTGCAATCTCCACCTCCCAGATTCAAGGGATTCTCCTGCCTCAGCCTCCCAAGTAGCTGGATCTACAGGTGTGTACCACCATGCCCAGCTAATTTTTGTATTTTCAGTAGAGACGGGGTTTCACCATTTTGGCTGGGCTGGTCTCAAACTCCTAACCTCAGCTGGTCCATCTGCCTTGGCCTCCCAAAGTGCTGGGATTATAGGCATGAGCCACTGAGCCCTGCCATCCCCCCAACAAATTTTGACATCTTTTTTTTTTTTGCCAATCAGTTTGAGCTTATGAGGTTGCTCAGGTTAGCCTTGAACTGATGACCTCGCCTTCGCGAGCTCCATGACCTCCAGCGGGAATTTTGACATCTTTTAAATCAAAGGCACAATTTCTAAAGGTACTTCTCAATGAAGAACAAGAATTATAAAATTAAGGTGACATAGTTAGGTGTTGGGTCCCTAGCATAACAATGGAACGCATTGGAAAGCTTGTCTATTTGGCTTGGTCAGTTTCTCATTGCAGACTTTGCCTCTCGGCCCCAGGCCCAAGACCTTTTCTGTGGCCCTGTGCTTCAGCCACTTTGACGTGTAGTGAACTATACCCTGAATGTGACATCATTGTAGCCTAACTGTGTGAAGGAGGTAACAGGTGCATGTGAATAGACTGTTTCTGGCACAAAGCAAGTGTGTCAGATTGAAAACTGGCCACAAAAGAAATGATTAACACATCGAATGACATAGTTGAAAATGCATCAATGAAACGTGGCGTAATAAAAACATCAAAGGGCTTGGACACTGAAAACCTAGCAGCAAGTGTTGGCTCTGCCACTTACTAGCTGCTTGACCTAAGGCAAGCCCAGTAACCTCTTTGAGCCTCAGCTTTCTTCTTTGTAAACTGAAGGTAATCAGAATAGCTAGCTCACATATTGAGCATCAAATGGGAGAAACTATAATGCAAAGTAGAGTGTCAAATTGATATTAATCTATCATACTGAACTTCATTAAGCCCCTCCTTTAGCTAATCGTGATTTAATCCATATGCAGCATGCATATATGGACTTTTTTTTTTATCTTGTTCAGTCCTAGACCAGCATTTCATGCCAAGATGTTTGTTATTGTTTGGAAATAAAAATATATGCAGACTTCTCAGTTCTAGCTATGAATAATCTATTTTTACTCTACCGGTTTTTCTAAGAGGTTTCAAATAAACCACAGCTACCCATTTACTGACCAGATCTAGTATTATAAACAGGTGACTTCACCTTGATGAACTAAGGGAAATAATCCCAATTTCCCCTGACCTCACAGGGCTGTTTTAAGGATTGAATACTTTGAAAAAATATCACATACTATACAAGTGCAAAGGTTTTGAATTCTTGTGTGTTTTTTAATTGTTTAAGAGAGTAACTAATTTACTTATTGAGCAGGCATATTGATAAAAATATTTTCAGAAATAAAAAAATGAATGTGACCATCAAAGACTTCTCAGTGCAGCATCGGAACTAAAACATACAAATAATTCTGTTAGAAAATGAAAGGTGAAGCATGCCATTAAAAATTATAGAAAGACAGTGGTTGACATGAAGAGAGAGATGTATAAATGGAAATATCCACATCTAACTGTTACAGGATTGGAAAAGATGTACCCACACCAGACTGTAAGCTTCTGCAGTCTTATAGTGTTTTTCTCTTGTCCCCTGATGTAGCCCTAGCAGCTAGAACAGTGCCTTGGCCTGTAGTACTTTCTCAGTATGTTAGATGAATGAATAGTTGTCTTTCTCATGAGCATGGATGGCTCATGCTATGACAGTGGGCTGACTTTAACTTGTCCTATATTTCCATAAGAAGCAGAACTTGTTCTGAGATGTCACCTAACCCAGAATCTACCTTATGATCCAGGTCAAATTAAAAGGTTAAGTTTTCATCCTGATGTTACTCCAATGTATTTATAGTAGCCATGTATATTTATTTTAGTCAATGTTGATATTTGTTTATCACAGCACCAAGGGTCCAGTTATTAAGATATTCGAAAGCTTATAAAACATTCCACATGTCAATTTTGCCTATTTTTTGTGGATGGGGGTGGAATGGGAAATAATGGAGGATTTTTATTTTAACAAGATAATGTGCCAGGGAAGAAGGACAAGTGGCTTTTTTTGGCCAATAGGAAGACAAAGTCACATTGAAATTTTTCATCTAGTTTAGATCTGAAAAGAAATCCTAGAAATTACCAAATTGAAGAAACTGAAATACCCCCCACCTTTTTTTTCTGAGGCAGGATCTCTTTGTGTCACCCACACACACTGCAGTACAGTGGCATGAACATAGCTCACGGCAGCCTTGAATTCCTGGGTTCAAGGAGGTCCTCCTGCATCAGCCTCCCAAGTAGCTGGGACTACAGACATGTGCTATCATACCCAACTAGTTTATTTTAATTAATTAATTTTTTTTTTGTAGAGAGAGGGTCTTGCTGTGTTGCCTAGGCTGGTCTCAAACTCTTGGCCTCCCAAAGCACTAGGATTACAGGCATGAACCGCTACTCCTGGCTCCATTTTTTCCAAATAAGATTTCATGCAAGATTCCCATCTATAAAACAGATAAACATTTTATCAATATGATGTCTATTTTAACTTTGTTTTTTACAAGTCTGTCACTGAGAACACCAGTTAATATATTGGGGTCTTAAATGTCTTAAAAGTTGATATGTAGCACATGTCAGTGAACCTTTTAAATTTTTTAATGAATATATACTTTCATAAATGAAATTAGAATCAAATATCTGGAGAAGCCCCTGAGGCCCACAAATAACAATACTAATCTAGCCCTACCCATTCATACTGTAGATATGGAGTTTGAAACTATGATCTATAGAACCTCATTCTATCTCTACATTTTACTTCATGATGTGGTACTATTAATAAATCTGAAGTTGGCTGACTGTCTCAGCACTTCCAGGTTTTAAGGGTTTCTCCAGCTTAAACATCAATAAACATTTGGGGCCATCTTAAAGTTCCAGTGGAATCCAAGGGAATGACTTACAAACCTTGATTTTTATATTATTGTTTCTTCTGGTTTGAAATTTGTATTTAAATTTTTATTGTGGTATTGATACATGCTTAGTTGTAAGAGGGGACAGATTCAATCTTTTTTTGATATTAGGTTAACCTAGAAATAATGACATTGAGAAAGCCTTCTGAAGGGAGGGTAGTAAATTCAAGGTAGAGTCCGAGGATTGTCCTCAGTCCCAGTGAAGACCCCATGGCCAATATTTGGATATTTCAACATCTGCAGTATTGAAGCCAGCCGTGTCTCCTCAGATGGAAATTGCCATGTGCAGAATGACTTGATAGAAAATGGTGTACATTCTATATAATCTTCTAACAGCAGAATGCGACCAGTGGCACTTCCCCTAAAAAAAATAAATTACCCGAAATTTGCAGCACATTCATATTCAATTTCATCACAGCAGATGCTCATTAGTATGTTGTTATTAATTGGTATTCACTTTAGGTTTTGTTTAAAATGAAGATAATAATTAGGTTTTAATTACTGCATCATTCTGGGGGGGGGTTGTCTGTGGGGAGAGGGAAAGAGTGAAATGCCTCTTAAAGCACTGAAATATTTCCTGATGCTTATTCAGCAACGTGTGTTGCCAAAGACTTTGAAAAATAACTTCATCTTTACAAAAAAAGGATTCTGAAATGAAGAAATTACTGTGTGTTTTTTAAGCCCATCGTTATCAAGAACTTGCTGTAAATTGTCTACTTGATGGACATACTGAATCAGATGATAATGTGCACCACCATTCTTTCTAATCAAATTACCAAAAAGACTTCTTGGAAAAGTAACCCTCACAAGCGGCTGATTAATGAAGTGGTGGCAATGTTTTGTATTAGAACTAATTGAAGTAATCCAAATAAGTTATTTCTGTAGCCTATGGAAATAATTTCCTTTGCAAAGAAGTACAGTGGAGTTGGCAAACCAGTATTTTTTTTTCACCCTCTGTTGTTCCACATTTGCAGAGTAGCTAAGTTAACATAGATATTGCAAATAAAATGGATAGAAAACGAAGTAATTGAGTGGCAGGGAAAACAAAGTTTATTTCAACCTTTTTATAATCGAGACTAATAATTTACGTAAAGCCTAAAGGTGTATGGAAATTGAACGATGCTGGAATTCAAAGGCATATCTTTAGTAAAATGCTGTAGAAGTAGCAGTTTTTAATGCATTCACTTAAAAGAAACATTCATGTTCAAGAGTTTAAACATGTTCCTTAGACAAAACTTCCTGGAGAACCTATGGCCCACATGGCATTGTGTTGTCTTCTACAACCGTGCACAAATCAAACCCTCCAGAAGCTTATAGTCTAAATCAGGAAATGTATAGGATCTATCACATATCCACTGTGTACTTTGTAGCAGTCATGGTGCTAGGTGCTTTTTGTATGATATCTTGTTATTTTAACATTCCTGAGATATGTTAGCCTTGTTTTACACATGGAGAAATTGAGGTATGAATATGTTAAGCAATTTGTCAAAGGTCACCGAAGCCTTTAGTGGTAGAAATAAATTTCAAGCCAGATTCAGTCTGACCCAAAGCCTAGGATCTTTCTGCTATTCCAGTCTTCCATGGGGAGATACACATAAGACACATTAGAAGTCAATTCAAAGGATTAGTGTTGTATCATTAGGCAATATGTCAAAGCTAAATGAGAGGTGTGAGACAGATTTTTTGAATCTCTTCCTTCCATAAACATTTGTTGCGGGCCAGGTGCATGCCGGGCTGTGTCCTAGGTACTAGGAGTGCGGAGGGGAGGTGGTCCCTGCCCTTAGCATCTCACATTCTAGGAGGCTCAAGGGGTGATCAAACCAGTGAGGACTAACTGGGGTGGGAGCTCTAGGTTGGAGGGTGTAGTGAGCCATGTAGACACAGGAGAAGCAACTATGTCTTTCAGGTGGAAATTGAACAGGCAGAATCATGGAGACGAAAGGCTTCCCGAAAATGATGATGACTGGGGTCTGGTGAGGTAGATAGTAACAGATTGGATCTTTAATCAAGACTGGAAGGAAAGACTTGAAAGCGGTAGAATTGCTTGGGCATGGGTGCAGAGGAAGGAAGGATACATTGCCCGACTGTAGCTGGGATGGTGATATCACACACTTTATCATGTGTGTGGCGAGGGTGCTAGTATGGGTTTTTCAGCAAAGACTATCCTAAGCTGGTTTTTCATTTCTAGATATGTACCTCATGATCTCTGTCAGTACTAGTGAGGTTTAGAGTTCTGAATCTGCTATATGGTATGATACCTACATTTAACTGTATCTTCACCATTTGGGAAGTAATGGGGTTTGATACACCTTCATTATATTTTACAGTTATAGCGAGTGCTGGATTATCTATGCTTATAGTAGAACAATGGTGTTTACTTTGGGGGTATGTTTTGGGGTTTTTGGCAGCTAATTTTCCTTCATGATTTGATATTTTTCAGGCTTCACCCAAGTGAATTTTACTTGAATGAGAATGTACCAGTTGATGATGCAAGGAGGCAGGCCTTGCATGTTCTGCGTTGTATGAGGGTGATAACTTGAGATTAAGATTTTGCTGTGGATAATCTCTAAGGTCATGAGCTCAAGTCTTCATACTTCATACCTCAAGGAATTTAATTCAGGGGCAAGTCACGTTAAGAGATGATTTTTGATCTGAGGCGGGCGGATCAAGAGGTCAGGAGATCAAGACCATCCTGGCTAAAGTGGTGAAACCCCGTCTCTACTAAAAATACAAAAAATTAGCTGGGTGT
>NC_133524.1:25665000-25732500 GCF_049354715.1 Callithrix jacchus
AAGGTCATTAAACGAGTGTTTTGACATGGGTGGGATGACAAACCTTGGTTATTTCTTATCACAGGGTACTTCTCAGAGGTCATACATTGCCCACTTAGGATTACCACAGCACAAATGGTCAAGATGTTACTTGAGTCTGTACTTAATTCACAGAGTTGTGTCTGTGAGCCAGTTCCTGGTACAGGCAATGAATTGTCACCACAAATCATAAAACGGGCTCATGGTATAGGAATATGTGTTAAACAGTTTTCAGAATTTGTTTAACTTCCTGCTAGCATGGACAGGTCCCAGTTAGGAAGCACATAGCACTTTTCCCAATTAACAGTGCAAATTGTCATGAGTGCATAGGAATTTGCAATTTGACAAAATCAGGTTTTTGACAGCAGGGGTAATCAGTCTGCAGCTTCGCAAGTAGTAATCTATGATCGAAGTGGCAGGATTTATTCTAAATTATGAAAGGTATATATGCTATCTGAGAGGGACAAACCATTAGTATGATTCTGCCCTTCTTACCCCCTTTCTTTAAAAAATGCTGCTTGATAGAGAAGTTGAAAGTAGGGGATACACTCTGCTGAGAGTGATCTCCATCACTTCCCCCTTCCCAATAGTAGTATTCATTTATTTTCTGTTATATTACAGTATTCTGACAAGTCCCTGTACACCCAGCTGTGCTTTTACCGGTACATTTTTGATGTGGATTGTGCACTGGAGAAACTTACTACTGATCATGAGAAAGGTACGTTAAAATACTGTAATTACCTTTGAGTTTAAAATGGAAATTTGCATCATAAAAGCCAGACCTACTGTGTCAGGCTGTTCACGCAGCATCACATTGCTGTCTCAGAAGCAGGCCGTGGGGGCCTATCTGAACACAGGGATCCCCTGCATGAGGGGCGGCGACATAGGAATCCCCAGCTTTGGCCCCCACAGCCTGTTTCACATTGTTCTCTATTAAAGCAAGGCTTTGGGGGGAGGAACAGTACAAAAACGACTCTTTAAATGCTATATTTTGAAAACGCTATTTTCTACAGAGTTTAGTAATTGTAATAGAGTAAGCATAGGCAACATGATCATTGGGCCTACAAAAACCAGATATTACCACAAAAAAATAGACCTGGAGTGTGTCTCTGCTTTTCGCTAAAAGCCTGGGTTCCTTTTGAGAGTGGGATGGGGTAGAGTTCCTTTACTGGCTGCATCCTAAGAGAGTGAGTGTATAGGCGCCTCAGCCCATACAATCAGGTGTTTCCTTATACAAGACTTGCAGGCACTGTGGGACCTAGTGGGTCTGGGAAAAGCCTTGTTACATAACTTAAAGTATTTGAAAATGTATGACAACTGCATGTTTTTTTCTCCTACCTGAAAATCACATTGACAACTTTTCTATTACCTGTGAAAAATAAAAAAGGCAAATTTATACATTTTTCTTATTAGTTACCTACAGAGTGTTTATGTTGTTTGTCAGCGAATATCAATTCAACGTTTCATTGGTTGGTATTAGGACTGGAAACAACCACAGTGACATAAAAAACCTACAAATATTGCTAGATTTCCCCACATACGAATCCCCATGCTGTCCTTGATTTGGTCTCACTGTTTTTCATTCCAGTCATAATTGACTTGTTTTTCCATCCACAAGATTGGCTGGAAAGCATTTTTTAAATGCCTTGACTTATTTGGTTTTGCTGTCCTTGGAGAGAAAACACTTTACAACTGCTGGAGAAGCTGATTCAGACATTAGTATCTTATCTTTAGACGTTCAACAAGGACTTGGGCTATCTCCACAGCATGTTTTCCATGAATTAGTAAAATTTATACAGAGAAGAAATTTCTTCTATTAATAACTAGGTTTTAGAATTTTTATTCGTGGCTAATGTCTAGCCCATATATACTTGTAATATCATTTACAGCTGTTTTTCTTTTATCCCCAAGGGACCTTTCCTAAAGACAGTTATGACTCAAGAAAACTAAGTACTGATTATCTGAACGAGTTGCCTGTTTCTATCAGGTCTGTTACCTCTTTCTGGATATCAGTATATTAGAACCCGTTCCCCCATTCTTTTTTTTTTTTTTTTTTTTTGAGACAGACTCTTGGTCTGTTGCCCAGGCTGGAATGCAGTGTCACAGTCTCAGCTCACTGCAGCCTCCGCCTCTTGGGTTGAAGTGATTCTCCTGCCTCAGCCTCCCAAGTAGCTGGGATTACAGGCATGTGCCGCCATACCTGGCCAATTCTTGTATTTCTAGTAGAGATGGAGTTTCACCATGTTGGCCAGGCTGGCCTCAAACCCCTGACCTCAAGTGATCTGCCCGTGTTGACCTTCCAAAGTGCTGGGATTATAGGTGTGGGTTATTATGCCTGGCCACCCCGTTATTTCTTTCTGAATCTATCCATCCTAGATTGATTTCTATAGTTATTTGAGGAGAAAGAGTCCTCTTCCTATACAGCTCTAAAATTCTTATCTGGGAAGCAGAATCAGTCTTTTATGATCAGCAGTTTTCAAAAAGTCTGGCAACTCTTGGAGGCATGTAGAGGAGTGATCTGGAAAGTCACTAGAGATTTAGCCCAGCCTCTTAGAGGACATTGAGAAATGCATGTTACACCTGCAGAAAATAAGAGGAAATAAGTAGCCGCTTGGAAGCCTCTTGCTTGGCTAAAAGGGAAAAGTATTAACAGGATCTGTACATTCAGAATTTACTGTAGTCCCATTTCACAATTTTCAGAATCAGCACACTTTTTTGTTGTTCGTATCTAATAATATACTACTCAGCAGTTCGGGGCAAAAATGGCACTGAGTTCTTGATGGGATCTTTTACATGTCAGAGGGCTAAAGAAAATAAGATGAGAAGAGTAAGAAATGCATGCGACTGAAAGAACTTCATGAAATGTCCCAAGAGCCTTTTTTGTTTTATTTAGTGAACTTTATCTGTTGAAACTCTTTGAGTTTCTTGCTGTTTTTTTATTATTCCTAAATTACAGTTTGGGAATGAGTGAATTAGCTAAAATTTACATACTCCAGGCATTTTCAAGTCATGTAGTAATGCTAAGTGGTATTAGGGTATGCACAAGTGGTGGGATATGAACCAAAACTTGGGGGCACACTTCGCAATGGTCCAAGAGCAGAGATTTCCTAACACATGACATCTGATCTGATAAGCCCTCTCCTAAGAGTCACCTGGGACATATTAAAAGTCCAAATCCTTGGATTCTATGCCCACAGATTCTAATTTGGAAGATGTAGGGGGTGGGGTAGAGCTTAAGAAGCTATAATTTTTTTGAAAATTCCCCCAGATAATTCTAACGTGCAGCCAAGTTTGAGAACCCCTCTCCTGGATACTCTAAATACATAGTTGGATAGTTTCTAAATAAAAGAGAATTGAAGACAAGTCATAGTCCATAGGAAACAATGGGAAACAGTAATTTTCTTACAGTCAAGAGGAGAGCAATTATAGAGGAAAACGCCATAAATTTAAAATAATGCAACACATAAAATTGACTTCTCACTTTATAAGTTGGAGTGAATTCACTTTTGATTTGCTATTCAAGGGAGACCGGCTATAAAAATGAGTTTAAAATGCAAGGGAACCAGAAGGCAAATATATTTATTCAATTTGGACCACGGCCAGAACACCAGTAGATGTTAACATCAAAAGTCCTATGAAAAATGACAGTTGTTACACACGGTTATATTATTGAGAATGGAGTCTAAGTGTCTTCTGTCAACAAGTGCCCTGTAACTGGTGTGTCAAGTATTTACTGTAGACTCTCCTTTACTGTCAGTACCTAGCAACATTTCCTTCACTAAGATTGTTTTACCATTTCCATCATAAAGCCCATATTTTAAGGGTTGTAACTGGATGGTGGTTTTAATTTTTGTTTGAAACTTGGCAATTTGACTTAGAAAAACATGTACAAATTATTTCAAAGAGGTTTATTTTTATGGTGAAAAGTAGCTCTTGTCAAAGCTTTTTCCGTGCTTTGCTTTCAAACGAAAGTTTACAGGCCATTAGTCCATAATGTGAATTAACCCCATTTGATATTTTTTCCTTTCCTTTAAAATGGTAAAGGACTGTTATTCACGTTGGTGAAGTGTTTACTGCATATTTGCTGTAACTGCATTACATTTTTAAAATCTTATTTCTGCAGGACTTTGGCATTATTATTGTAACTGCTCCAGAGTGTACACAGACGGCATAATGGATTCAAAGGCGGTTTTACGGGAACATAGGGGCAATCTATGAAGTAAAAATTCATTTCCAGGATGGCAGCATGAAATGGCCCCATTTGACTGCCTCATCTCATGGCACCTTGCCTGAGTAGGGGTAGCTGAGCAGTTTAGGGGAAACCTGAATCCGTTCAAATATTTACCCAGTTATCTGAATTATTAAGTCTGCTTAAAAATGGAGGAAGAAAAAAGTCTCTTAGTTTTCTCAACTGAACCTTTGTTGTTGTTTATTCAGCAATAGTAAAAACTATTTCTATATAGTTTCTATTATGTGTTGAGTGACATTCCTCATTGCGGAGGAACAAAGGTGGATGGCCAACACTCCCTGCCCTGGAGGAGCTTGGAATCTGTTGAGGAAAGACAGATTCAGCAACAACTAAGTGTGGTATGGCCTGAATGTCACCACCAATATGGTGCAATTATTTTGGAAACAAAGAGAGGGAGCCACTAACTGCCTTTTCACTTCAGTGTTTGATCTTTCTTTATTTCTAGAAAGAAACACTTTTTTGTTTCTGGGCTTGCTCAGCAGGTGCTTCTCTCCTTTTATTCTGTGTCAGCTATTTGTAGTAAGACAGTGTATTCGTTTGCTAGGACTGCTGTAACAAAGTACCACGGATGGGGTGGCTTAACCAACTATATTTCCTCACATTTCTGGAGACTATAATTCTGAGACCAAGGCGTCAGCAGGGTTGATCTCTCCTCAACCTCTTTTTTTTTTTTTTATTTGAGATGGAATTTAGATGGAGACTGAGTCTGTTGCCTAGGTTGGAATGCAGTGGCGTGATTCAGCTCACTGCAACCCCCGCCTCCCGGGTTCAAGTTATTCTTCTGCCTCAGCCACCTGAGTAGCTGGGATTACAGGTGTGTACCACCATACCTGGCTAATTTTTGGGTTTTTAGTAGAGACGAGGGTTTCACCATGTTGGTCAGGCTGATCTCGAACTCCTGACCTTGTGCTTCGTCTGCCTCAGCCTCCCAAAGTGCTGGGATTACAGGTGTGAGCCACCGTGCCTGGCCAGGTCTCTCTTCAGCTTCTAAAGGGCTGTCTTCTAGTGTCTTTCCTCTGTACCTAATTTCCTCTTCTTATGCTGACACTGGTCATACTGGATTGGGTCCCATTGTAATGACCTCATTTTAACATAATTCTCTAAAAGCCTGATACAGTCTATTCTAATACAGTCCACTCCCGATACAGTCCCAGGCTAAGGTACAAAGGGTTAAGACTTCAGCCACCTTCAGTATGAATTTTGGGGAGACACAATTCAGTTCAGAACTGATTACTTGAATTTCTTCATAAATCCCTTTGAACACATTGCATTTGTCTCTGCCAGAACTGGAACACTAGGATGTGGAATTCTGTTGAAGACAGAAATTGGAGTTGCAGCATAGTGGCTAAAAGATGACGATTTACTCATAGAAGTATCCAGTGGGAAGCTTGACTTCTCAACAGGAGTCTCTTTAGGCCTAGATGGACTGCTTCAGGTCACCCTGTTTCTCACAAAGGGCTGTGGGCAGCCTTAAGTGCCCCAGCCTCCTGAGTTGCACCTGCAAAGATTGCAGTTTTCTTGCTCACCTCAACCGGGTGAAATCCCACAGTCACTTCCCCTCTTGAGCCTCATGTGCTTTCTTTTCTTTTTCTTTCCTTAAACTTTTCAGTTTCTTGTTGTCTCTTTTCTTCTGTCTTTTCTTTGGGCCTTGTGGTAACATCTGTAGCCACTTGTGTTTCCTAACATGCCACCCAGAAGAACTAGGCTGCCCCTTTATAAGGTACTTTATAGGTTCCTTTTGTCCTTTCACATGTATAACACAAGTCCTTATAATAGTCCTGTGAGGCAGTAGTGGATTGTGCTCATTATATTGAGGAAGAAATTAAAGTTACTTAAGTTCCTTGACATTTTCAGATTCAATGCCTGTCGCTTGAACTCTTTGCAAGTGATACTAAACGTAGGTAGCATGTTGTGTGTGTTATTTTGCTGATGCCAAATGTGAATTGAACTGAAAGACTATCCAGTCACTTCACTAATGAGTGAGCCAAGCCAACTGCTCCTCACCCACACTGCCACAGGGTCCTGTTCTGTGTTCCCCATCAGTTAAGTAGTTATACTAATGAACTGGTAATAATTCTATTACTTTGTGAAAAATGGTCTCCAAAACAAAAACAACAGCTAGTAATGAAAAGGGTCTTAAAAGGTAGTGTTCTTTAAGCCAGAAAATAAGAGTTTTATAGAAGAAATGATATGCTTTAGTGTATACGGGAATTTGGAGATTTTGGAAAGTCCCAAGATGGGTCCCATTTCAGTTTTCCGCTGTATTTCCCGAACTGGTAAAGTGATAGCAGGCAAGTTTTATCATGAAAGTAGCCCTGTAGTCCTCTCTAAGCTAGTTGACCTCCTTAGAATTTACTTGGTTAAATCCTTAGAAAATATCCTTTTTTTTGGAGACAGAGTCTTGCTCTGTCACCAGGCTGGATGGAGTGCAGTGGCGCAATCTCGGCTCACTGCAACCTCTGCCTCCTGGGTTCAAGCGATTCTTCCGCCTCGGTCTCCCGAGAAGCTGGGACCACGGGTACGTTCTACCACGCCCAGCTAATCTTTTTGTATTTTTTTTTAGTAGAGACGGGGATTCACCGTGTTGGCCAGATTGGTCTCCATCTCTTGACGTCGTGATCCGCCCGCCTCAGCCTCCCAAAGTGCTGGGATTACAGGCGTGAGCCACCGTGCCTGGCCACAAAATATTTTTTTAAAGACTGTCAGAGAGCACCTGTCTGGTCCATTTCTTCTTATGCCACTTTTTGAAGCCCACTGGTTGTGTTATTTCATTTAAAAACTGTTGGTGAATTTTGAGGGTGAGCTTTTTCTGTTTTTAATAACTAATAACAGGTAAAGCATACACAAAACAACTCACACCTACCAAATACATATAAAAGTAAATAGAAATTCACTTGAGCATCTATCTATTCATTCTCCTTAAAATTATATTTTTTATAATGATACAAACAATTTTCTTTAGAAAACTAGATTTTAAGATGGGTAACTATAAACTTCATTTTTTATTTTATTTTCTTACAAATAGAAAATGATATGAAGGTTTTTAAAAATTATTTTTTCTTTGATTAAGGGAATTTTTATGGTAGGAGGCTCTGACTTGACAGTTCAGAACATAGTTAGCTATCTATTTCTTATAAAGAAGTGAGAAAAGTGGTTTCATAATCTTGAGCTTCTGGGGGTTGTTATTGTTAAATATTACATAGTTTTAATCTTTAATGACATAAGGAAATACAATATAATGATAAAATACAAAACTAGGTAACTTATGATTCTAATTTGTGGTGTATGTGCAAGGTAAAAAATTTAGTAAGAAACAGTAGAATTTGTTATAGTTGTTATCTCTAGGTGGATTATAGATTTTCTTTTAATAATTTTATGTATTTTCTAAATTATATACTCTGAGCATGTACTGCTCTTACAACACAAAAAAATTATAATCACTAAAATGTCATAGAGAATTTTACTCAACTTCAAGTCATTACCCAAATAATGTCACAATTGAGGGGAAACGTAATATAAAAATGAACTCAAACCAGCTTTTTTTCTCCATGTGTTTTTTTCCAAGTCAAACCTAAGGCCTTGTTACTCCGGGTGTAACTCCAAGTGTGATCAGTATCCCAGCAGCATAGGCATCACCTGGGAGCTTGTTAGAAATGCAAAATATCAGACCCTCCCCAGACCTACTGCTTCAGCATCTGCATTTTAACAAGATTCCCAGGTGATTTCTCCATGTGTTAAAGTTTGAGAAGCACTGATCTAAGACACTCTCCCCTCTTTATAACTAAAGCCTGCTTCCATTTTATTCATTCATTGATTGGAGTCGTTCCTTTGGTAAACCTTTAAAACGACAGCTATCCAGGCTACAGAAGGACTACCCAAGTTTAAGGTAGAATTCATATCACAGTCTGGCCTTTTGAAATATGTTTTCATTAAGCTAAAAATGCAGTGGCCTGACAAGAGCTAAGAGAGGGGTAAAAAGGAAAAAAGTATGAGTTCTTACACTTTGTTTCTTCGTAACTAGACAGAACAAGGGAGAAGTAAATTAGGATTTTCAAAATAGCTTTCAGCTTTTTAAGATTAGTGGCTTATAAAAGGACTGAAGTGGGGCACCATGGCTCACGCCTATAATCCCAGAATTTTGGGAACACTTTGGTGGGTGGATCATGAGGTCAGGAGTTCAAGACCAGCCTGGCCAGCATGGTGATACCTGGTCTCTACTAAAAATACAAAAATTAGCCAGGCATGGTGGCACGTGCCTGTAGTCCCAGCTACTCAGGAGGCTAATGCAGAAGAATCACTTGAACCCGCGAGGCGGAGGTTGCAGTGAGCTGAGATCGCATCACTGCCCTCCAGCCTGGGCAACAGAGTGAGACATCATCTCAAAAAAAAAAAAAGAATTGGAGTGTAGTTCTACACCCACTTCATGTAAGGGCCACTCTTATGTGCCCAGAGTAAAGTTTGACAGTATCACTACATTCTGGACCTCATTGCAACATTGATTTAGCAATGTTTTATAAAGATTTCAAGGCATTCAACTAGATTTTTTTAATGGAAACAAGAGGCTATTTCTTAAATTTTGCTACTGAAAAGTTTAATTTGAAATTTTCTTCTTCCTCTGTCACTGACTTTTCTGTGATGTTTTAATACTCACTATAAGAATGAGAAAGTTGGTATTGTCCAGTGGCAGCATGGGGCTTGCTAACACTGGTTTATTTTTCTCTATGGATACTGCCTGTTTTGTTTTTGTTTTAACTCAAGGTAACTTTACAACGTGACAGAAGAGAAACTACATTTTCCAGGAAATGGTCACTTTAGTTGCTTTGCCCATAAGTAGAAGCATCTTGTCTCTGTACATTTTTTGCCATTTTCTTTGAGATAATTAAGTTAGTATATGAAAGTTGCCATATTTTGGAGCAGCAAAATTCCAGATTCTAATTATGTGTCTTTAAGTCCATTTCTGTAAATATGCACTCAACGTTTGCACTTTTATGTACAAAGAGACTTAGAGGCTTGCTATGATAACAGATGTGTTACTCGTTCTATAAAATCATTTCCCATTATATCTTTTTAGTGGGCAAGTTCCTTTCCCCTTTTATAGTGGCAGGGACAACAACACAAGGGCTCTGTGGTGATAATGTGGTTGATGGTCTGCATTTGCAAATTGTATTGTCATTTTTTTAGTAGGAAAAACCTGATAAGATTTTTTTCATGTACTTCTTAAAAATATGCTTCTATCACCAATGATGAAAAAAATGAAACAATTCTCAAGCAGTTAAGCCATAATGTGAGCTAATCACTTTATTTTGAAGAAAAGTATTTTTAAGCATTTGAGCCAGTGAATTTACTTTTAAAATGTATTGTGCTTACACAGTAGATGGTTTTATTTCCATGATGTTTTTTACTACATAATTATACATCTTAATTACGTAATTACTATCATAATTATTATGTAATTGCATGTACTTCCACTAATTACAAAATCAGGAAGTGTAATTATCTAGTAAAAACTTTATGAAATTTCATGCACTAAAAGTTACTTAAAAGGCTATTCCAGTGGTCTGGTGGAAGGCTTTCCATGGTTAGTCTTCTTAGTCATGACTTTAATTTAGAGCTTGAACTCATAGGCCAGATACAAGGATAACTGCCAACAGACCAACACTAAACTGAGTGTTGTGATACAGGTAAGATAGACTTTGTCCCTTGTATTTAAGACATCAGTTGGGCATGGTGGCTCATGCCTGTAATCCCAGCACTTTTGGGAGGCTGAGGTGGGCATTTCATGGGGTCAGGAGATTGAGACCATCCTGGCTAACACAGTGAAACCCTATGTCTACTAAAAATACAAAAAATTAGCCGAGCATGGTGGCACATGCCTGTAGTCCCAGCTACTTGGGAGGCTGAGGCAGGAGAATCGCCTGAACCTGGGAGGTGGAGGTTGTAGTGAGCAGAGATCATGCCACTGCACTTCAGCCTGGACTACAGTGCAAGACTCTGTCTCAAAAAGAAAAAAGAGAGCATTTTAATTTTTTTGTGACTACAGAGTGTGGTAAGAATAATACCTAAGTGTTTGAGGTAGGTACCACAAAAAGTGCCAGTGGAAAGGGCAGTTCTTTCTTAAGAAAGAATTGATTAATAGAATCAACAAGGCATTTACATTACAGCCCAGTCTTCTATAATTCTATAATGTGAATGGCTTATTTAATGGCTATCTCTGCCTATTATTATTTATGTAATAATAATTGCTATTATTAATAGCAATAATATTCACATTCAATTTTCTGTTTCTTCAATTTGGAGAAGGTATTTTTCCAGTTTGTGTTTGTATTTGCTAGATGTGAGCAAATGTATCAGGAAAGCATACTCCTTTCTACTACTTGATGTCAAAAGCAGCTTTTGAGACATAAACATAAGTGCACAGACATGTAACATCAGACCCTAAATACAGAAGGTTTAATTCAATAAAGCTATGATGCCTTTACCATTCAAAACGACATAAAAATTGCACAGTGAAACAATAGTCATGACAGCAAATTAGATATGACATCTAAATTACACTACAAAGAGAAATTCCAGAACCATTTTTGGTCTGTAGGAGTCTATTTTAGCCCAGGTTTAAACCCCAATCTAGAGGCTCTGCTTTATTGTCTAGGTAGGGTAATATTGTAGAAGACTAATTGGAGGTTGGTTGAATTAATTGCACATTAATTAGGAGGAAAGGGCTTGTAATATTCATGGCAGAGAAAAGAGTAGATTCTCTAAGTATCATGATAGAATGTTCTATGAGTTTCAGGAATAATATTAAATTATCAGTATTTGTGTAATAACTGTATAATCTATTACAACATGACCTAAATCAAGCCCTTGGGGTTAGATACAGGTATACTAATTTCCCCTCCAAAATTAGTGCTTTTCACTAGAAATGTATTGAAATAGCCACTTAAAATATGTGAGTTATTTCTTTTAAAAATGTACCCTTAAACATTAAAAGGTTCAGCTCTGTAGTCTTAGAAGGAGAAGACATTTGTTTTTTTTCTTAAAACTTTCTAAAGAAACGCTCATTGTGGTATTACCAGTTACTGAATTTGTGACTTTTTTATACCAGCTAAAATTTCCAATAAATGTGAATTTTTTTAAAAGTCAGTGAACAGTGTGAAAATGCCAGTCCCATTTGGTTCAGGCAAATTAGAGGATTTATATTTATCCAGAATTGTTTCATGGTCTTAGAGATGTTTGGGATTTAAACAGATTTAGTCTGACTCTGCTATTTTTCTCTAGTAGTTAGGGGTTATTTTAAAATTGCATGTACTTTTCCTCTTGGGAATCTTTTCTCATTTGCTTAGCCCAGAATTTAATGTCTTAATCATTTCTTATTTGCCTTAACTCTATTGTGATGACATTTCTTCTCATGGTTTCAGAAGTGTTTGTGCTCCCTCTGTGAGACAGCACTGCCTCTCACGTTTCCTCTCAATCTTGTTTTTGTTTTGGTGGTTGGTATTTTTTGTTTGTTTGTTTTTTACCAGTGTTTGTGCCATGCCAGAATAGCCCTTAATGGTTAAAAGCAAAGTGTTTACTTAAGTCCTCATCTTTTTAATTATAATACAGATTTAATTTTGAAACTGACATTGTTTTGCTTTGCTTTCTTGCTTTTCATATGAATTGGCATATGTCTTCGTTATCCTCTATAATTCTTGATAAATTTTTCATAATTATCTAAGGGAATCAACCGTAACTTTTGAAGTCTAACAATGTCCTTGTGGCCAGGCGTGGTGGCTCACACCTGTAATCCAGCACTTTGGGAAGCCAAGGCGGGTAGATCACCTGAGGTCAGGAGTTCGAAAACCAGCCTGACCAACATGGAGAAACCTCGTCTCTACTAAAAATACAAAACTACCCGGGCATGGTGGCTCATACCTGTAATCCCAGCTACTCGGGAGGCTGAGACAGGAGAATTGCTTGAACCCGGAAGGTGGAGGTTGCGGTGAGCCAAGATTGTGCCATTGCACTTCAGCCTGGGAAACAAGAGCGAAACTCCATGTCAAAAAAAAAAACAACAAAATGTCCTTGTGATGTCTCCAGTAACCCTGTAGGCCCAGGCCAAGAACTGATGTTGACTTTCACATTATTTATTAATCAGTGCCATTTATTATTTTATGCTATAGTCTCTTGTTCATATAATGCTACCCTTCGTATACAAAGGAAACCAATCATCAATACTCATTCTTAGACCAGTTCTTCCTGTAGTTGTCATGAATTGATTTAGATCCATCCGCATTCTCTTACCTTGTGGCTAACAAGACAGTAAGTAGACAGACTTAGTGGCCCATCATTGTGTTAAATTAACATTGACTACATTCTCCCTGTATAAAGGCCCTTAGAAACCTTTCTCACCCTGGCCTGTGACCCCTGCAAGCCTTAGCACCATACCCTGGAGCTTAAGGCTTAAACCAGTATATAGAAAAATTTGCTGGCTAATTTTAGACACTGATGTACTTTTCTTAAGAAATTATTGTAATTTAAAATAGGGTCACAAAAGCAGGTCTATGGGTAAGTCTGTTACTCTGTTTGTCCCCACTTTGTGCCCTGCACTCTCACCCAGCTTATTCAGTGAATATGTATTATTGAGTCTCTGTCCTATATGTTATTGCTTCTAGAAGTCCTAATACTTCTGACTGATTGCTTATTCATGCATTCACCTCTGAATACCTCCTTTTTATAGGACTTTACTTTTGTGGAGAACATTTACAGCCATTATCTTTTACATTTTCCAGACAAGTCCATTGGATATGGGTATGTATATAGTTGACACTTTTCAGATGTAAAACAACTCCAAAAGGATGAATGACTCTCCCAAAGTAGCAAAGCTTAGAAGTGTCAGAGCCTGGTTTTTCTTTCTGCTGTATCACAGCTGCCCTGTTCTTAATCTCTTAGGGAAACTTCAGCCTGAAGACAAGTAACTCAAATACAAGGGAATGGTATAAATTGCTGAGGGATCTCAGCATATACCTCAGGAAAGGTTTCCTTGGTGGAGTTGGGCCTTGAAGAGTGCGTAAGATTTTAATAGGCACAGATGCAGATATGTAGTTTGAGACTTAAGTTTTGCCTTTCTCACTTTTCTTTAAGTGCTCTATTTAGCTTGCTTTTATAAAGGAAGAACCTCGTTTGACAAATGCATCATGATTTGAAAGCATGTCTGAATTGGAAGTTTAGTCTAAAAGTGCTTATTAAGAGGCAAAGCTTTAAACTCAGAACTATAAGCTTGAAGGGCATTATTTTTTTTCGCTCTGTCACCTGGGCTGGAGTTCAGTGGCATGATCTCTGCTCACTGTAGCGTCCACCTCCCGGACTCAAGCGATCCTCCTACCCCAGTCCCTTGCCCCCAGTAGCTGAGATTATAGGTGTGTGCCACCACACCCAGCTAATTTTTGTATTTTTTTGTAGAGATGGGGTTTTGCCATGTTGGCCAGGCTGGACTCCAGCAATCCATCCGCCTTAGCCTCACAAAGTGCTGGGATTAAAGGCGTGAGCCACTGGGCCCGCTGTCCTTGAAGGGTATTCTCTCTTCACTCTCCACTCTAACCGGTGGTGGTGCTTTGAAAGAAATTGATCCATCGTACAGGATACATCTGTCAAAAGTGTATCAAAATGTTTTTCTATCTTAAATAATTTAACTCAGAATATAATAATGTAAGTATTTTGACATGAGAATGTTACATACTGTGATATATCCACTTATCTTAAAACAGACGTCTTTAACGATAAAGAAAAGGAGTGTGGTAAGACAAAACAAAATAGAAATTGGAATTAAATGGGATGACTGACAGACCAAACCAGTTTTATTTAGACAACAAAAATTAAAGTCATGTTAGCATTATGATGAAAAAATGTTAAAATGTTTTAAGGCCTGGCTAATTTTTTGTTGTGTTTTGTTTTTTCACTAACATTATGGTGAAGGTTTAAACATGTAAGACCTGTTTATGAAGTAAATCTTTAATGATGAGCTAATTCTTCAAGTTTAGTGGTATCTATTGTCTTACCAAAAAATGTCGATGCTGAAAAGTCAGTAAAATTCACGATAAAAGAAAGACTGTGAACATTAGTCTGTCTATAGGAAATTATTCAACAGAGTGCATTCTGGTCTCCGTCAGTGAAAGCTTTATCACTTTTAACAAATAAGCCACACTAAATTTATTAGTATGCTACAAAGAAATTTTCAAAATAATTAAGACTAAACTACACTTGTCAAAATAAATGAATGAAATACAATTTTGAATCATCTTTCTTCACTTATTGCTCATTTGCATAATTCCAGTAACTTACACAGGAGTCTTTCAGTCATTGGTGTGAATTAGCAAGGTTCTGCTATTCCTTGTTGTACGGCAGGAATTACACTACCATGTAATTAGCTATTCCAGACATGGACTAACGGGAAATACCAAAGGGCATAGCAAAATCTAAAGAGACAAGGCAGGGAATCTAAAGACAAGAGACAATCAAAGACACCCAACAAACTCAAGCTGGTAGACCACAGGGAATTTTGAATGAAGCCTCTTAATTTATTTTGAGAATAAGAAATCAGTAGTATGAGAGAAATCTCAACAAGATTAGCTGACTAAGCCTACTTAAAAAAAATATCTCTATAGTGCATGGTGCGCCAGGTTAACCACTCCTGTTTGTTAGTCTGTATACTGCTCAACAAATAGGCGGCAAAGCTTTTCATGGGTATATAGTGGCTTTCCATTGAAGTTTTCACTCTTTGAAGGAGGTCATTTATACCAATGAGATCTGTAGATGCAAATTGCTTTCCCTATATGTGAGGGGTCATTCCTTTCATAGCCAGCTTGCTCATCTCTTTTATAAAGGTTTTGTTATTTTTGTACTGCTCCCAAAGGAATGATGGGAATTATGCCACCCGCCCCCCATCTAACTTAGTATCCAAATCTTTTCCCTCCAGCTCTGCAAAACTTTTGTGTGTTGATCTTTGGAAACAAAACAAGCTGTTGGCAGCAGCCTTTAACTCTGAATCAGGAAACTTTTTTCCTTCTTTCAACCTGAAATATCATCTCTTTAGATTTGCCTTTCTTTCTCGCCTAATTCAAAGGAAATACCTTTTTCATTGCAGCAGAGTGCCACTGTAACGTGCTGCAGTCATGTGGGAATTCTTGGCAGCAGTGTCCTCAAAATGTCATTTTTAGTTTGGCTTAAATGATGTAAGCTCTAGGTACTGGAGGAACTGAAATGAGGGGATCAGTTTAAGGGTTAGCTATGAAAACCTAACTTCTGATCTCATTACTGAAGTAAAGGGAAAGATGATATTTGTTTTTTGCGTAGGCTTTAAGGAACCATACAAACATTCAAAAGTTCTAGTTTGTTGTGTTTAGGAGTTTTAGAAAGGAGGAGCTTCAGGCGTACCATGTGAGTCCTCTAAATATTTGTTGTTTTGTTCCTTCCTTCCTCTAGCATTTGTTGAGCACCAAGGGCATTGGCCTGGGTTTCTCAAAAGCAATATAGGGTAGCGATTAAAAACTCAGGCTCTGGAGTGAGAATCCCAGCTGCAAGTTTTGGCTTTCCACCCCTTACTAGATAAGTAACCTTGGAGTACATCTATAAAACAGGAAAGAAATAGCACCTACCTCAAAGGGTTCTAAATTCAGCAGGATAATATGGAAATAGGCTAATATGTAAAACATCTAGGACATTAAACAGGCAATATGTAAAACGCTTAGGACAGTGCCTGGCACATAGTAAGCATGCAGTAAATGTCAGCTGGTTTTGTACTTCTGAGAAGAACACTTTGTCTAAACAACCATCTATTATAGTACTTAGCGTTACAACTATCTTTGAATTGGTTTCTGCAGCCTGTCATTGACCATGTTTTGTTCAGATTTGTATCCTCAGCATCTAGCACAACACCAAACGTAGTAAATGCTCAATTCATATTTACCAAATGGTTACAGTATGAAAAAAGCATGGTCCCTCTTCTGCAGGAGCTTAAAATGTATCTTAATAACTGTTTTGGTTTTCTTATCTATGGAGATAGCATCATGTCAGAAGTAACTTTAATTCTCAGTTTTCCATACTTAATGGAAGAAGTTGAAACACGAATAGTCCACAAGCTGGATTTCTGATTGAGTAGGCCTAGGGTGGGGCCCAGGCAGCTGTGTATTTAAAAAGCTCCGCAGGTGATTCTGATGCACATTCACAGTGTTGAGAATCTCTGAGTTAGTGAAACTCTTCAAACTTTAATATTGCTTCTTGTCAAATATGCATTAAGTTTGACTTTGATACAGAAAGGGAGACTGGGTAGCATCTAGATAACAATTTAAACAGACAGTAGAAAGGAAAATGAAGTCAAACACAAGAATTATTTCCTAGATAAAGGAAGCATTTATGGTGCTATATAAGCTAATATAGCATCAAAGATAAAGTGAAGAAAAATAAGCTAGGGAAAAGTAAGCAAGAAGGAACTGTTTTCTGGTAATGAGCAAACTGAAGATGAAATAAATGCATTTCAACAAAATTGGCTATAAAGCACATGTTATTTTCCCCATTAACTTGCATCATAAAAGAAAGAATGGGGCTGCCAGGGAGGTTGGGGGATCTCTCGAGGAGCCTAGGTGGATAACTGGGGAGGTGTTAAGGTGTAGGCTAACCCAAATGTGGTATTTAGGAGCTTCTGTGGTTTGGATTTCTGAGACCTTTCCCACCTCCTGTCCTTTTTTACTTACCTTGACACTCAGCTGACTAGATCCTGGGTACAACAGCCTTCTGCAGCTTCATAATGTTGCCTGTCCTCCAAGCAGTCTGGAGCAGGATGGTAGTAGTAGAGGCTTTAGGAGGATATTCCTGTGTCCCATGCTCATCTCTTGGGCTTACCTGGGGTGTCCAGGCAGGAGAAATAGCCTGGCTGGCCTCACTTAACAGTTTTGAAATGCTGGAGCTATACAATAGTCTCAGATCACTCCCTTTTGCCTAGAAGGATTAGGACTGCACCTTGTTGGTACTCACAAATTAGAGGCTTCTCCAGTCCCTGAGCAGACCTTGACTCCACTGTGCTGACATTGTTCAGCTGGTGTGGTTTCCCTGCCTGGGTTAGCCAACCTCGACCCAGTCTCTGTTCATATTCTATTCATACTTTCAGGCCTCCCAGCCATAAGTGATCTCTTTGTCCTCTAAAACTCTGCAGTTCTTAAGCACTGTCCCTCTTACATTATAATTGTTTGAGGACAGGGATCATGCTTGATACATTATTATATGTCTGATGGCAACTTCCTCATGATAAGAGCCTAATAAATGGTATGTTAAATTAATGTTTTCTATAATAGAGCACTTTCTAACTCCATCCTCTTTTCTCTATTTACTTCCTATTATGCCTTTCAACTGTGTCACAAAAAAATTTCTATCCATGTTTCCATACATTCATCAAACATTTAGCCTATACCATCTCCTCTTCAACATGGACTTAGTTTCCCACCTTACTTTGTCTACTTTCTGACAATTACTAATAGAGTTGTGCTGTGATATCATGCATCTCCAGAAGATTACATAAATTACAGCCTAGAAATTTCTTTGTTTAAACTTTTAGGTCATATAAATGAAACTGATGCTCTGCCATAATAGTGGGATTGAGTTTGAAAGTCTAAAGTCATACTTTAAATGAGGACTGTCAACCCAGGCACACTCCTTGCCCTCCAGGATTTATATACATATGATAACAGCTAGTTGTTTTCCCTGCAGAGTCTTCTCTCTTTTTTTTTTTTGAGACAGTCTCACTCTGTTGCCCAGGCTACAGTGCAGTGGCGCAATCATGGCTCACTACAGCCTTGACTCCCCAGGTTCAGGTTACCCTCCCACTTTATCCTTCCAGGTAGCTGTGTGACTGCAGGCATGTGCCACCATGCCTGGCTAATTTTTTGTTTTTTGTTTTTTGTTTTTTTTTAGAGACAGGGTTTTGCCATGTTGCTCAAGCTGGTCTCAAACTCCTGAACTCAAGCGATCCGCCTGCGTTGGTCTCCCAAAATGTTGGGATTACAGGCATGAGCTGCCATGCCCAGCTGCCTGCAGTTTTTTTCTAGTGATTCACAGATTTAGCTCTCCACTCTAGATGTGTTATTTGGTTGGCTAGCCTTTAATATATCTTGCATGTCTGGAGGCTAGCTCCAGAAAGCTCTCGTGAAGATGGGAAGGTGAAGAACTGCTAAGAGACTTACAGACCGGTCTTCTCTTATCGCCCCATGTGACTCTCAGTTGAGGGGCATGCAGGCACACATACTGATAGCAATATAGGTTTGTAAACAATACTATTAATAGGCTGGGGCTGGGAGAGAAAAATAGCCCACAAGACATCTGGAGATACCTGTCCTGAGTGTAACCTGCAAGACATACTCTAATAGAGTAATCATCACACGATATGATTGCTGGAGACTGAGCAAGTTAGAAAATCTGTTCCTGGTTTGTCACTGACTCACTTTGTGGCATGGGCAAACCATTATTATTCTTTGATTTAGTTGTCTTATTTGTATGAAAAAGGGGAAATAACGTGTTTAAAAAGCACTGAAATTCCTTTGAAAGGAGGTCTATAAGTGCAAAGTAGTATTGTTATTATTATTAGTGTTCTAGTATGATTTAGTTTTATGCCATGTAGGTTACAGATGTTTCAATTCTTCTCATTGATGAATTACAAAATACTTCCATCTCATTCTCATAGCATTGATAACGGTTTAGCACATCTTTGTTTTAACCCCAGTTAAAGTATATGTCCAAAATAGACCTCATTAATAAAATACAATTACCAAATTAAGTATATCTATGCTACTTTCTGTTGTTTTTTTTTCCTCCTTCAAAATGTGGTTACCAACAACTACTAAATAAGACCTTTAATTACTGCCAATCTTCTCTTGAAAGTAACAGTGCTTATCTTGAGTAGTTTGAACTGTAAGTGGTATTCAGTACACAGTGGGGTTGTAATGCGATTATGAAGTGTAGCAAGTTAGTGATAAATAAGCGTGATAAACCATATATTTGTATTAGAAATAATATTTGAATTATCAACTGAATAAAAAGGCTGCAACTGCTGGTTTTCCTTGGGGTGGGCATGTGATAAAAATAAAATACAGTTAAGTATACTTGGAATAAAAAATTGTGTATGCTTCAATATATATTATAGAAACCTTTTAAATTGAATGTGTTTTTGAGTTGACAGCATTGAAATTACTGGGAGACTTAAAAGAGTTGCTTTGCTTTCTGACATTAAGCTTTTCAAATTAGAATTTAAAAAACTTTTTAAACTCATTCATCAGTAGAGAACTTTGGCTTTTGTATAAGATACTATAGATCTCCCCCAGATTTTCAGTGATTTTTCCAATGGAGTAGCAATTAAAAAAAATTTCCTTTAATTACAGTAGAACTTGCACATAAAATTGTGCAAGAAAGAAAATGTAATTTTCATCTTGCCTTTTTTTTCTTTTTCACTATTTTAGTAGTTATAGAAATAACTTCTTAATATTGGAGAATGGTAATTTATATAAAATAAGTAATATTGTGACTCTTATTTATATTTCACATCAAGTAAAATGAGCGGTAAATTGTGTGCATTTATTCGTAAGTATCCTAAGTCATGGGGCCTCGTAGGAGGAAGTATAGCTGCCATAGGGTCTTAGAAACCAGAGGTTACATAGTAGCAGCCACAAACTGTGTATAACCTCTAAATGTGTTTAATTTGCCTGAAGAAAGCTTGAAATTTCTAAATGGTTGCTAATATTTTTTAGGGTGGAGAGTTCCTATAAAGAGCCAGATTTCTGGCATTTTAAAATAAAATCAGTATGTGGCTACAGTAGGTCAGCATTCCTGAATGGACACAATTGACTGAAGCTGAGTAGCAGCTAAGCAGTTTAGACAGAACATGAGGTCTCCAGTTTGCCATAGCCTCATCGCAGCCCACTTCACTCATTTCTGTTATTCATGTGTCTACTATAAGCATTTGTTTGCTAAAAAAAAAAATCTGGAGGCATGTTTTTCTTTTCTCTCTTTTTTTAACCGGCTCCCTCCCTTCCCAATAAAAGAAAGAAAAAGAAGCCATGAAACTTGAGGTTTTAAACAGTAAAAAATATCCAACTAACATAAGTGTGTTTATTAAAGCAAATCATAAAAATATAACTTAGCAGCTAACCTATTCATGGCACTGTATACTTTTCTTTCTTTCTTTCTTTCTTCCTTCCTTCCTTCCTCCCTCCTCCCTCCTCCCTCCCCCCTCCCCCCTCCCCCCTCTCCCCTCCCCTCCCTTCCCCTCCCCTCCTCTCTTTTTTTTCTTTTCTTTTTCAGACAGAGTCTTGGTCTGTTGCCCAGGCTGGAGTACAGTAGTGCAGTCTCAGCTCACTACAACCTCTGCCTCTTGGGTTCAAGCAATTCTCCTGCCTCAGCCACCTGAGTAGCTGGGATTACAGGCGCACGCCACAGCATCTGGCTAATTTTTGTATTTTTAGTAGAGACGGGTTTTCACCATGTTGGCCAGCCTGGTCTCGAACTCCTGACCTTATGATCCACCCACTTTGGCTTCCCAAAGTGTTGGGATTATAGGCGTGAGCCACGATGCCAAGCCACTGTATACTTTTCAAAGCACTATCACATGCCGTTTGTCCTCTGATCCTCACAGCATCTCTGGGAGTAGGATAACAATTACATATTCATTTTTCCAATGAGAAAAGCAAGTTTTCTTGAAGATCATTAATTTATCCAGATTTGCAACTGATTCGTTGGAGCTGAGCTATAACTCATTTTCAGACTATTCATCTAGAGTAACACTGTCCACTGGAATTCTTTGCAGTGAGAAATGTTCTGTATCTGTGCTGTCCAGTGCTTGCTATTGATCACTTGAATGTAGCTAGTGGGATTGAGGAACTGAATTTTCCATTTTACTTAGTTTTAATTAATTTAAATGGAAATATATTTAACAGTCTTATTTGTTTCAATAAAATTCATTAAAAGATTTCTGTTAGGTTTTTTTATAGTTAGTTACCCAAGTGGCAAGCATCTGTTCCAGTAGTTCAACATATTGAAATATTGAATATGTTCTGTATCTGCATAGATTTCCTTCCATAAAGGAATCATACACAGTAGCATTCTTTGTAACAAAGTCAGGGGACCCAGTGGTAAAGTTCTTAATGTATATTATCTTCCAAGATTCCTAGTTCAGATAAAGGGCATAATTAGAGGCGTGTTTAAGCATCAGAAACATGTAGATGACTAAAACCAGCTCCTTCTCTGGTGTTTTTTATTTTCTAAGATACTAGTAGCTGTTACAGAATCATGTAGGAAACTTAACATTCTCTGATAATCGATTGGCTGGTTTAAGTCGGACCAGAGTGACTTTTAGAAAGGTGACCATTAGCTAAACTCTGTCAGTTAGCGTTTATCATTAAATCCAGAATGGCATTGACTAGGACGCATTCTGATTTCAGAGATGTTATAACATAGGGGAGAAGATGTACCTTTAAACTGGTGAAATACGATTTGTCAGTGAGCTTCATCTACATTTGGTTAGCTTATAACCAGAGACAGCATTGAGATGCAAATATTAACTTCTATTTTGCCCTGTGATTAATTAGACAGTTCATCCTCACCAAAACAGGACCCCACCCCACCTCCGCCCCCATTGCTCTCTGCACTTTGTCTGTCTCCTTCCTCACTACCTTATCTAGATTATGATTAGTTAACAGAAAGAAATCCTGGTGATTAGGAGTGGGCTTAAGCTCTTGTTTAGTAGCAGTTTGATCACTTTACATATATATACTCACTTTCTATAAACACCTCCCTACCCCCTACCCCCACCAAATGCAGGCAAGGATATTTTATTATCCTAAGTAATATGGAACAAGCTTAACCAATCACCTTCTAGCACACAGGCAACTCTGCAGCACTCTTGTTTTAGAAACCACGTGCTGTAATTCAAATGATCATATTAGCTATCCAAACGCACCGTTTGTATTTAAATACTGCAGTGTTTACCTGAATTTTTCCCCTTTTCGTCTTCCCGCCCCACTTCACCAGTACATTGTCACTGCAATGACAGGTTTATCTGTGTGCCTTAATATCCCCACTTCCTGTTATTTTAAAAATGTATTCCTATGTCTCTATAAGAGTCTTCTTGAACATCTTAAAATATTAGTTATTATGTAGATTCATGTCTTTTCCATTATGCCCTTTGAATCTTGCCTTTATTCAGACTTAAAAATAAGCACTTCTGAACTCCTGTCTTAAATTTTTAATACCAGTCTTTCTCTGGAAACTGAGGATGCCTTCTGAAACCTTAACAGCCATCAGGAGAGATTTAGGGATTTGAATCTATTAAAATAGAAGAGTTTCTTGTCCACAATGGAGTCTGACACCCTAACAGTTACCATTTTGGACGCTGCTGTGTGAAGGTTCCAAATACAAGCCATTCAGAGCTTACGCTTGCATGCAAAACTCATGCACGAGTGAGGGGGGTATCATTTATTAGGTAGTAACAAGGAGTCCTGAGTGCTTTGGTAAATGTGTTGGTTTGTACCATATAAAATTGCTGCCATTAGATCTTTTTTGTGTACAAAATGTGGCAACTTCATATGGTCCACCCTGATGTTATAGGTGCAGACCAGTCCAGCTTGTATAAATTGCTTTCTCTATTTTTGCTGTTTTCTCTTATTTTTCCTCAATTAGTAATTTTACTCCAGCCTTCTCTTTGCTGCCATCCTTTTGTATTTCTCAGTTACTAACATTTTTTCTAGTGCCCTTCCCTTCTTAACTAATTCCCCAAATCTATTAGCTGCAGAATTAGTAGCACAAAGAAGGCTGGTTGCATAGTACATACCTCCATGATGCAGTGAGTACTTACCACTTCAAGTGTTTGACCTGTTTTGAGGTTTTCATTATCCTAAAACGGTAGTGTCTCGAATACATTTACTGCCCGATAAATAAGTCACCATAGTTCCTTACTGTTCACATGAAAAAAGCAGAAGGAAAAAAAAAAATCCACCTTTTTGTTCAATGCCGATAGAAGCCATGCTATGTGATGTCTTTGTTATGACATTGGTTCAGCTAAAGCATCTCTGGAAAATAAAACTAATAAGTACCCATTGTTATATTTGCCTTTGTTTAAGTGAATATAAATTAATAAATCTGCAGGGTTTTTTTAGTAATTGGTTGTCTTTGGATCTTTGTCTCAAAAAAGAAATGGGATATATTTTATAATTAGAAGTGATAAGAGATATCAACCATCACTTAAAACTTGGAAAAAAAAAAACCTCTAGAAATTATACCATTTTTATTTCTATCCATTTGTGTTTGTAATCTCCTAATTTCCAGGTGACATGGTGATACAGTGAGTGTTGATTCATTCATGTTTTTGTTATTTGGTTGCCATTTTTATTTAAAGAGGATGTCAGTAGTGAATAGTAAATACAAATAAGCAAATATCAAATACTTTACTGATTAACTGTTCTTTACATGTAGTCATGCTAATCTTCACAATCTGCTAAATGGTTGCTGTTATCCCCATTTTGCAGATGTGAAACTGGTAAACTTAACTTATTTTCTAGGACAGTAACTTATATCTACCATCCAAAGATGTTAGGCCCCCTGCCCTTCCTCAGTCTCATACATCCTAGCTATTGAAAAGGAAATCCTTAAATATCTGTGTCACTGCAGTGACTCTTTAGAGTGTCTATTATTGTTCTATGTTTTGTTTTTAGCAAAATTTGTTTTGCTTACCATGCATGCATCAGGCGTAGATAAGGTGTCTGTTCTCATGGCACATTCTACAGAAGAGTGAAGAGTGAAGAGCAAGATCAAGATCATTTCAGACAGCAACAACCCCTACAGAGACAATAAAATGGGGTGGTTTGATAGAAGTGGAAAGGAAGTTCTAAGAAGCTGGTGTTTAAGCTGAGACCTGAATGACAAGAGGGAGGAAATTCTGGAGGCAGATGTTCTACACCAGGGGAACAACCAAGGAAGAAGCCTGAAGCTGGAACATCTTAGGACAGTTAGGAGGCAGGTGTGACTGGAGGACAGGCAACGAAGGGAAAGTAGAAGATGAAGTTGGACAAATAGGCAGGGGCTAGATCTTGAAAGAAGGTGGTTGGTAAGGAGTGTGGTGTGAATATTATCCTCAGTACAGTGGGAAGCTCTTCAAGGCTTTTAAATAGGACAATGGCATGATCTGATTTAGGACTTAGAAAAGATCAGTCTGGCAACTATTTGTTGAGTGACACTACATCTGATTGTGTATATTTCCACTGTGGGAGCTTTTGGAAGGTCCCCCTCCACCAAATGTGCACCTCTTGGAAATACTCCATGTTCTTCCTCTAGAAATTATGCACAGAGGTCTAGAGGAAAATACTAAAGCTCTAAAAATTACATATTAGGGAGATTCTGAAGAGCATCACAACTTTGAAAGGTGACTGGGATAATGCAGTCTCATTCTCATCTCAGTATGTTATTTATTGTGTGCTCTTTTAAGCAGCTGCTAGGGTCCTAAAGACCTCTAGTATTACAGTGACTACATTTGGAAGTTGTGTTGCCCCTAATTGTAGTGGGGATGGAGATAAAAGCGTTCGTATACAAATTCTTGCTAGATATTAATAATCAGTGCTGGAGAACCTTCTACATTCTTTCGAGGAAGTGCCTTGTAAAGACCTATTGATTTTAGTTTTCTTCTGGTACATTTAAAATATGTCACTGGCTTTTAAAATTAAATATATGTTTTGCTTAAATATTGTCTCTTTTGGACCTTTGAGTGTGAGGGTTGAATTTTTAGCGAGAAAATAATTTTGTTTGGATTTGTTTTTAATTACTATTTCAAAACAATATGTTAAGGGCTTCTGGTGGTGGTGGAAAATATTAATCCCTTTAAAAATCTGGCCGTGTTACTAGATCCACATTTGATTTTCTGTGTTTTTTGAACAACTGATCACATTAGATTCGTCACTCTTGGCTTGTGGTGATTTGAAATTGAAATGGAATATATTAAAGCAGCCAACCACACTGATTACATTGCAAGCCTCATTTAATTTAATACATTCACATATTACAGTGAAAGGCAGCTTTTTAAATGCATGATTGTGACTGTACCTTGAGCAACTCCAAAGGTCATCTGTAATGGGCGCATAATTTGTTAGTGTTAGATATCTGATTTATGGTAGGTGTTCCTCAGCCTGATTTGTACTGGTAGTAAATATGATGAGCATCAAAAGTGAAATCTGTCAGTTTAGCCTGTCACATTTGGTGGTATTGTCTTATTCTTCATTGGTCAGTAGACCACAGTAAATCATGGACTAGCTGTCATCCTTAAATCGAGAAAGTGCTAGTACTGATTCCCTATTAGCACAGGGGTTAAATAAGCTATACTTCTGAAGAGGGCAGGCTGGCCCAGGTGGAGGTTATAATAGTATCACCAGCTCAGCTAACAGTACTTGCTCACAGCTACTTGAGCCCTAGTCCCAAGAAGGCTACAAAAGGACTTTTTCAGTTTGATGGGCACATGGACATTTGTGAGCTTTCTCTTTTTTCCTTGACTTTCTGTAGCAGTGAAGTCTACCAACTTCATTTCCTTTGTGTCTTCTGTGGGGCAGCCCCCAGAGATCCAGAGTAGAATTTTTTCTTTTTGAGACAGTCTCACTGAGTTGCCCAGGCCGGGGTGCAGTGGCGCAAGCACTGCTCACTGTAGCTTCAATTTCCTGAGCTCTAGCAATCCTCCTGCCTTAGCCTCCTGAGTAGCTGGGATCACAGGTGTGTATTGCCCATACCCACCCACCCCATCACCACCCACTGCTCACACCAGCTAGTTCTTTTAAATTGGGGAGTTGGGGAGAGATAGCATGGGGAGAAATGCCAGATATAGGTGATGGGGAGGAAGGCAGCAAATCACACTGCCATGTATGTACCTATGCAACAATCTTGCATGTTCTTCACATGTACCCCAAAACCTAAAATGCAATTTAAAAAATTTTTGTAGAGACTGTGTCCCGCCACGTTGCCCAGGCTGATCTCAAACTCCTAGGCTGAAACAGTCCTCTTACCTTGGCCTCCTAATGTGTTGGGATTACAGGTATGGGCCACCATACCAGCGCAGAGCAGGATTAAGGCACAATTTCTGCCCTTAAGAAGAAGACAATTAGATATGACCATTTGCTCCACTGTGTGGTTTTTAATGACATGAAATGGCCTTAACCCTTTCAGTGACTCGGGAACACAATTTGCATTAGGCAGCCCCCTTTGTTCATAACTTTATCACACATGGGGTGGGTTAGTACAGTGTCATGTAGAATAAGACTGACATGGACTTGATGAGAACTTCCAGCTACTTTGAGAATCCAATTGCAGAGTTGCCATTGATTTTGGTTACGATGGTGGAGACATGTTTATTTTGATCTTCTGTTGCATTCTAGGGTTTATTCAGAGATATGTAGATTTGTTTTTGTTTGTCTTGATCAACCAGTTATTTTTTAGTTTTCAATAACAAGAGACACCTAAAACCATTTTTTAAAGCTTTATTATTTACATTCCTGAGTGGGAAAATAATAAGACAGATATTCTACCTAACTCCTCTCCTCTCTTAATAACTTTCAAATAATATAGGCTGAGTCTGGTGACTCATGCCTGTATTCCTAGCCCACCCTCCCCTGAGCTGAGGCAGGAGTGTAATTTGAGGCCCGGAGTTCTAGAATAGTCTGGGCAGCATAGTGAGACCCCATCTCTTTAAAAAAAAAAAAAACTAAATGGGTGTGGTGGCACATGCCTGTCTGTAGTCTTTCTTACTTGGGAGGCTAAGGCAAGAGGATTACTTGAGCTTAGGAGTTCAAGATTATAGTGTGTGTGTATATATAATTTGATGTGTGTGTATGTATGTATATGTATGTATGTGTGTGTGTGTGTGTGTGTGTGTGTGTGTATATATATATATATCTCCCTGCAAATTCCCTAGGAAGGAAACTTCATTGTTAGAAACAAAATATACTTCATAGATTAGTGTAGGGGAAAAAAATCGAAAGTTGAAAGGCCATTTTAAAAGAGCAGCGTTCCCAATCTGTTCTATATAATTCTAGTGCCACTGATATTCCTGGGGTTAACAAAGGCTCCCTGACCAAAGAAGTTTAGAGAATGCTACATTCTATATCCCCCGTTCCTTTGTTGTTTTCATTGTATATTAGCATATTTAAGCCTCAAAGGTGTCCTGCAATAGAGAAATTCGTTTAACTTTGTTTTAAGCCTGCTTTCTCCATATTTAGGCACGTGCAGGACATCGTTTAGTAAACACTAGAATAGAATTTTGGCAATCATTCATTCTCTTTTATCTTTGCTTAATAAATAGATAATAAAAATTCAGGCTTCTGCTATCTCCTGAACTTACACAATATTTATTGAATACATGTTATATACTTATAAAAGTTCAAAAAAGTATGGTACTAAGAATATAGGCAGTCAAAGAATGGAAGGAGGAGAGAAGCAACTAGCAGCATAACTAAAATTAATAGTACTGATGAGTTTGTGGATAAAGAAGCGAGCTGATGGTGAAAAGACCAGATTGGGGTAAGGAGTGCACAGACAGGACCTGCATATGAGTCATCACCTGTGGGTATAGCGAGCTCCCAGACCTCAGGACTTGTGGACACCAGCATGCCACACTGAAGGCTGTTGGCTGGAATGGTTCACCATTTTAATAGTATGTCATGGCCACCTAATGTAGGGTTCATAAACTCAAATGCCTTTAGGACCATGATGAAATATAAATGCTGTTTTCATACAGAAAACATGAGCTCTGTTTTACCAGATGTTCTTATTCTTCAAGCAGAGGAAGAAACACAGATCGTCCTGTAGAATTGTCTGATGTTTGAATACTGGCTTTAGTTTTTGTATTGCTTTGTTTAACCAAAACTGGGGAATACTTGGTGAGGACATGGGAACTCTCTTACATTTGCTGATGGAAGTAAGTTGGTATAAGAAATGTGGCAGTATCTAGTGAAGTTGAAGGTATGCAAGCATAAGACCCAGCAGTTCCACTTCTAGGTATATGCCCTAGAGACAGACACCACCCCCCACCCCCATCTACCACACTCAAGGAGATATTTATGTATGAATATCTGCATTGTCTGTAATTGTCCCCTAGGTAAGTGGCAGATAGAGAAGTACATATAAAATCATTTATATAAATTTTATAAACAACATTAAAACAATACCTATGTGTTGTTTATTCTTATACAAATACATAGTAAAAGCATAATATGCAGGTGGGAAAGAGATACAGCAAATTCAGAATTGTTGCCTATAGGAAATGAGGGTAGAAAAGCTTTGTACACTAGGAAGCCATTGAAGATTTTAAGCAGAGAAGGGGCATGGCAGGATCTGATCTGTTTTTGAAGGTCACTCTGGCTGCTGCATCATAGGGGAACAAGAGGAGAAGCAAGGAGAGTAGTTAGAAGGTTTTAGTCACAGTAGTCTTGTGTCCTGGTGGGCAAGAGGTGGCTTGAATTCCAAATGTGGTGGTGATTTTCTCAACCTTGGCACGGTTGACATTTTGAGCTAAGTTATTCTTTGTCATGGAGGCTCTCCTGGTTCACCCCACAACCGAGAACCTCTAGCCTAAGCTGTATATTGGGAGGTTAAGAGTAAAAATTTCGAATCCATTTTTAAGAGGGAGAAATCAGATAGAGCTTGAGTTAGTGGGAAAAGAATTTGTGGAGGAGGTCTGATTTGAGGTGATCTTTGCAAGAGAATGGTACAGACACACTCATTCCAGAGACACTAAGCCTTGACTATGTTAAAAACTTAACAACAGCGTTTCTTTAATCTCATATTCCCCTGCTCCCACTTCTCCTTTGTAAGATTCTTGTAAGAGAGCTGTATATAAGCTCTTCACTTCTCTAGCATTTAGTTCACTCAACAGCTCTATTGCTCACACCAGGGTCCTTAGTGACTTCCTAGTTACCAAACCCACTGGAATCTTTCCAGTCCATCTACCATTGACCTCTCTACCCCATTTGTTTTCCTTTTTTGTTTGTTTATTTTTGAGATGGAGTTTTGCTCTTGTCGCCAAGGCTGGAGTGCAATGGTGCAATCTCGGCTCACTAGAACCTTCACCTCCTGGATTCAAGCGATTCTCTTGCCTCAGCCTCCAGAGTAACTGAGGTTATAGGCACCTGCCACCACACCCAAAATACAAAGAAAAAAAGCTAATTTTTGTATTTTTAGTAAAGACAGGGTTTCACCACGTTAGTCAAGCTGGTCTCGAACTCCTGACTTCAGGTGCTCCACCTACCTCAGCCTCCCAAAGTGCTGGGATTACAGGCTTGAGCCACTATGCCCGGCCTTTTTTCCATTTTTTAAATGATTTCCTCTTACATAATCCAAAGTGCAGATCATAATGTATGTTGGGACATTAATCTATATGTTGATATAGTTTGAAAAATTGTACATCCTTTGTATCATAGAATATTGGGCAGCCATTACCATGTGCATTACTATCCATGTTCTATAAAAGTGAATTGTATGTATTAAGTAAGAAAAACAGGTTTCAGTTCCATGTAGTTAATATACTGTCACCTGTAGTAAAATACACACATAGATTCATGAGCATCAGTTTAGAAACAGCTGGCAGGAAATGCACTGAAATGCTAGCAGTAATTTTCCTGACAGTGTGTTACTTTTATAATTGAAGTGGGACAGCATACTGAAAACATTGGTTTGTCCAATGTCCCCTCTGTTCTCTTCCCTCTGTGTACATTCTCTATGGATGATCTCATCTGAATCCTGTGCACCGAGGGCTACAAGTATAACTCGACTGATCAGTTCCTCTTTCAGACTGACTTTTAGACTCGCATACCTACTGATCTCCTAGATAGACCCACTGAGATGTCTGTCCCATAAACATCTGTCAAAATCAACATATCTAGAAGTGAAGTCATTGTATTCCTTGTTCCCCACTAGCTGTTTCTTTTACTCTCCCTTTCCCAGTCACTGGCACACCACACCTATCCTGTCATCCAAGCCAGAAACAACCCTATAGACTCTTCTCTTCCATTCCCTCCACATCCAGTCCATGTTCAAGATTTGTGGCCAGGTGTGGTGGCTCATGCCTGTACTTCCAGCGTTTTGGGAGGCTGAGGTAGGCGGATCACAAGGTCAGCAGTTCAAGACCAGCCTGGCTAATGTGGTGAAACCCCATCTCTACTAAAAACAAAAATTGACCAGGCGTGGTGGCATGCACCTGTAATCCCAGCTACTCAGGAGGCTGAGGCATGAGAATCGCTTGAACCCAGGAGGTGGAGGTTGCACTGAGCCGAGATCATGCCACCGCACCCCAGCCTGAACAACAGAGTGACACTTCGTCTCAAAAAAAAAAAAAAAGATTTGTAAGCTGGTTCTACTTCTAGGTACATCCTGCGATGCTGTCCTTCCACCATTTTCACTTGCTGCCACCATAATTCAGGTGGTCCTCTCAAAAGGATTCCTAGACAAGTCTTACTGGTTTTTCTACTTCTAGACCTGCTCTGTCTATTGTAGTAGCCATTAGCCATGGATGCCTATTGAGCACTTGAAACATGGCTAGTTTAAATTGAGATGCATCATATGTATCAGATATACCTCATTAATATTTATACATTGATTACATGCTGAAAGGATAATATTTTAGATGTACTGGAGTAACATTATTAAGATTTACCTGTTTTATTTTAGGGATTTTAAAAAATGTGGCTACTAGAACACTGAATATTCTCAGAATGGCATATATGGCTTACATTATATTTGTCTAAGCAGCCATCCCCCGTTTGATTTATCCTCCACACTGCTGTCAGAATGATCTTGCTGAAAAACAAAGTCCCTGGGCTAAAAATTCTTTGAGGTGCTTTGGGATAAAGTTTAAGATTAGCTTAACATACCATGCCTTCCCTAAAGGCATTCAGTTTCAAAAACTTTTGAAACACTGTGCTGTCCAAAGTGTCCGGTTAGGTAGGTTGCTAGCTTTCAACCCCTGATCTAAGGACTGTCTGTCATCTCTGTGGCACCTCTACCCTCAAATATTTTAAAACTTGTTAGACAACTGATGCACTATAAACAGATTGAAGTAGAGTTGAGCATATGAGAAATTACTCTGTATCAATTCTACATTCGTGCCAAATAAAAAGTTTTATACAAACCCTCAAGGGACAGCTACATTCCTAATACTCTGTTGAAGTTATCTACTGAGCTGTACACCTCTTCCTAGTAGGCCGTATGTGTTAGTAGGCACTCTGAGGAGATTGAAGTGGCTTCGAGGACCCAGCCCCCACTTTGAGCTGATGGTGGGTGAACCACAGGGAAAGGAAACCTTCATGTGTTGACAGTATCAGAAAGATTCGATGAAAAGTTACTAAATTTGAAAAATCTATGTTTATGAGATAATCTTTCTTTTGGAGTGGGGGGATTGTAAACAGGAGGATATTAGATAAAATGGCAACATTTTTAAAAAGCTCAATTCATACGAGGATGTTGAACAAAATGGCTCTCCAAAAATGTTCTCAAATACTAAATAAACTTTAAACAGCTGTATTGTAACAATATTTTGACCCTGCAAAATATGTTTTATTTGTCCATAAGTATGTGTCTAGGATGGCTGACAAACTTAGAGAACCATATTTGAGGTATTTACCAATGAGGACTTTCATTAGGTTGTATCCTAACCAGCGCAATTTGATATGTATGTAATACCGGAATACCCATGAACTAGACAGAACTGAAGTTATTTTTCAAATACTGAAATACTGCTTTGACTTAGGCTCTGATGTTGAACCACAGAGTTAGAGGGTTAATTTTGTTTTCTCGGTATATTGCTTTTTTTAATTCAACGGACCTTAATGTTCTGCGTGTTTAGTGAGGACAGTTCCACTTCCAGTGTAATAGCATCATGCTTTTAGAGATGCCGCTGCTAGCAGTTTACAGCTAGCTATTCCTTTCATGACCTTGTGACCAGAGCTTCCATAAAGATGCACTCCTGCACAACTCTTTTTTTTGCCTCCCACTACAAAGCTGTAAACTCGGGGATACTAGTCTGGTTTGCTCAGTCAGTTTCTGCTCTTTTTCCCCATCTTGCTTGGTTGGTATCCCATTGGTTTCTAGAGCTCTCCTGCCACCTGCCTCCTTCTCAGCCTCCAAAATAAAGGGAAGCTTTCTGTTTGTACCATTCAAAAACTGAAAAGATGTATTTTTTGATGTGTTTGTATTATTCTTTCCAGGGTTATTTGTATTGTCAGATTTAACTTGCTCTGTTTTATGTGGAAAGAATGCCAAATGTAAGCAAGTAGATGATGGGTTATATTTGGAGCAGGGGTACTTTCCTGTTGCTCCTAAAATCACATGTACACAAAGCTGTCCTTAAGGTCAACCTAAAAACACACTTGATTTATTTCCTCTTCGAGTGCCCAGGGGAAAAGACCTCCTTTCTACTTCCTCTTCTCCCAAAATCAGCAAGACTCTCACTAAGATTCGTTGGCTGTCTCTGGAACCAAGACTGGGTTTTGCCTGAGGTCGGCCATCCCTCCAACAGAGAGATTCTCACTTCAAATACCCAGTAAAGCCTAACTTAGGGGCTTTTTTTTTTTTTTTTGAGACAGAATTTCGCTCTTGTTGCCCAGGCTGGAGTGCAGTGGTGTGATCTTGGCTCACTGCAACCTCCGCCTCCTGGGTTCAAATGATTCTCCTGCCTCAGCCTCCCAAGTAGCTGGGATTACAGGCATGCATCAGAGCACCTGGCTCATTTTTTATTTTTAGTTGAAAGGGGGTTACTCCATGTTGGTCAGGCTGCTCTTGAACTCTCAACCTCAGGTAATCTGCCCGCCTTGGCCTCCCAAAGTGATGGGATTACTGGTGTGAACCACTGCGCCTGGCCAGGAGCTTTTTAAAAAAATCCCAGTGCCCAGGCCAGTTAAAGCTGACTCTCTGAGGTGCACCTTGGCATTAGTGTAATTTAATCCCAGCATGTAGCCGCAGTTGAATACCACTACACTAAAGTCTTACCCACCTTCACGCCTGGAGCTTGTTCCTTTCAAGTTTTTGAGAGTATGGCCATTAAGTTCCATAGTGGAAAGAGCATTGTGATGTTTGTCATGACAAACTATAATGCAGCAGCTGCCATTTATTGATCAGTTCTGTGTCAGACATTCTGCTTTTTCTCTCTGTAGTCTTTATGTTTTTACTGCATCTTTATATATGTATTATATTTACTTTTTATACTTCACTATGTTTAATCTTAACTATGAAATGGATCTTATTACCATTTCACAAAGAGGAAAGAAAATGTTAAAGAGGTTAGGTGATGTGATCAAAATCACAAAACCAGTAAATGAGGGGAAACAGTAATGATATTGATCACATGTTAGATCAAGAACAAAGAAGTGAAAAACCATAAAAGAAATAGTTTGACTATACTAATTACAGTCAATTATACCAACAGTTTACCATTTGTGCCTAATTACAATATTGCACAATAATGATTATGATTATAAATACCATTAAACAGATACCGTATTAACTTGGGCAAAAAATTTCTTTGGATTACTGAACTGCTTAAGTCTTTATTATAAATAGGTGTGGAATGAATAGCTAATAATCATAACTAATATTTTATTGAGTGTTTAGTATATGTTAGGCATCACAGTAAGGACTTTGTATATATTTTGTTTAACCTTTAAAAGCTAAAACTCAGGTTGGTGTTGTAATTATTATTAGAGTAGAGGAAACTAGAGCTTGGAGAAGTTAAGTAGCTTACCTGGTAAATGGCACATCCAGACCTTCTGCTCAGGGTTGTGGGACTCCAGTGCTCTTCGGCCCTTCACTATTTCATCTCCTTATATAATATGCTGCAGATTAATAGGACAGTTCGTGTTTGCTCAGCCTTTGCACTTATTACTAATGTGGGCTGGTTATCTATTCAAAACTTTTAACATGACTTGTGAGATGGGTATAATTATTTTAAAGAGTTTCCTTCTATGCTATTAATAGTTTAATTTTGAATACATATAATGGTAACCCCATGAAATCTCACTACTATATAAGAACAGTCCCAATTTAGTTATTCTCTTCTCCCTTCAATTACCTAAAATCAACCTATCCTCTTAAATAATAATAACTTTCAGGGTCATCTTAGTTATTTGAACTGTGGGTCTTATTAAGGAATAGTAGAATATGTGCATGTTTAAAATAATCATTTGTATTTAAAAACTGACCCCAAAACATACACATAGATAGGCCTGATTAATAACAAACATTATTATGAAGTGTTTATGTGGGAGACATTCAGTTCTAAAGATTATATACAAAATAAACCTGAACCTAGATGACCTTCAATAAATTATCAGCATATTAATATGCCAAGAAACTCAATGGCATATCTGATTCCAATTCATCGTGATGAAGAAAGAGCCACCTTGCCCCAACCCTGGCTCAGAGCAGTTGCACAGGGTTGTAAGTGATCTTAAAAAGACTCTTCGTCTCATCTTTCTCAAACCCCTCTTTCAGGGATTACAGCCAGTAGAGAATCCATAGGTTTAGGGGGGTCAGAAAACCTGGGTTCCTGTTATAGTGTCTCTATGAACTCTCCAACAGATTGCTTTGAGCTTTCCAACCTTAAAACAGAGATAAAAGCTCATTTTTTGGCATTTTTCAAAGAGGTATTGCAGAATCAGTAATAATTTGGTAATGCTTTAGTAATGTCTGTCCTTTGAAGAGTAAGTATGTAGACCACATAAGATACATGTACATAGTTGAAATCCAATAAATGAGACTCATTTAACATATTATGATAAGTCTATAATAATACAGAACTCTTATTTGTAGTCTTATAAGGCATCTATAGAACCTTTTCAAAAATTCCTTAAAAACAAAAGGCAACCGATGTACTATGTCAGCAAAATCCCATCTAACCACTTAGAAATAAGTTCTACCTAATTTTTCCCCCAAACTAATAACTCCCTGCCAGTCTGTTTTGGCAGCGTAGAAGTTGTTTTCAAATCACTAAAACCCTCATGACCTAAAAGATGTGAAATTTGAAGGAGTTTGTGCTGCCATTACTCTTAAGGTATTCCCTAGGTGCTAATTGAGATAAGTTTGTTCTGCATTATGATCTAATGCAGGCATAATCAAGGATCAGATGTCAGGGTGTCAGATAGCAGAAGTGCTGATTGGTGGGAAGCTGGGGAATGCAGGCTCTACCCAAAGGCATTAAAATTCTTGAAAAATAGTTGAACATCATTAGCTATACAGACAAACCTTCTATCTAGATTCTACTGATGATCCACCAGTTCACAGACTTGCAGCTAATAAATGTCTTATGATAATTTATTCTGCCCCCAAAATGGAAATAGTCATATGCCACTTCATGCTTCTTAATAAGTTGATTATATGTAAAGATTTGAGTTTACCAGGAAGTTCACAAAGTAAATTATAGTTATTAGAGTTCAAATAAAAATATTTTTGTGACAAACAACTAAAGAGTGAATTTTCTATATGAATTCTGATGTTCTTGTATACATCCTAGAATTCCTGAATTATATAAAATGTCATCCTGACATTTATATGTCTTAATTTAGCTTACTGCCTTGTGCAGGGCACACAAGACGTGTTGAAATTAGGTAGTTGACACCAAATAAATAGTTAAGGCTCTTTATAATACATTATTAGGGAATCTACAATTTCAACTTATGGACCATATTAATAAATACTGTGTATTTTGAAAGGCACTTGATGCCAATCACATTCACCTACAGTAATTCCGAGTAGTTCCTCACAGATTCCATGGGGAAAAGCCTGTGGTTCATGTCTCCTAATTCCATAGGCAATTAATGTATCAGTAAAAGATCATAACATACCAGGAGCGGTGGTTCATGCCTGTAATCCCAGCACTTTGGGAGGCCAAGGCGGGTGGATTGCCTTAGGTCAGGAGTTTAAGAGCAGCCTGGCCAACATAGTGAAACCCCATCTCTACTAAAAATACAAAAAAATTAACCAGGCATGATCACACGCACCTGTAATGCCAGCTACTTAGTAGGCTGAGGCAGGGGAATTGCTTGAACCAGGGAGGTGGAGGTTGCAGTGAGCCAAGATCATGCCACTGCACTCCAGCCTGGGCAACAGAGTGAGACTCCATCTCAAAAAAAAAAAAAAAGAATAAAAAAACCGTAACATTTATAGCTGACCTCAGTCAAGTACTTACTGTGTGCCAGATACAGCACAGGCTCTTTCTATGCATTATGTCTCATTTTACTCCTGATGGTAATTCTATGAGGCATTATTGCTGTTTCACCAATTGCAGATGGAGAGCCTCAGTGAGATTCCCATGAAGACGGTAAGAAACCTTTTTGCTGCTAAATCCTGTGCTGGTATGCTATCCATACCATACATCTATACTTTTAAAAATCAACAAGGACATTGAGCAAACCTAGTTAACCCTTTAAATCTCCCATATCAGATCGCTGTAGGGAAGGAAGGACTTGATACCTTACAATTCTCAGTAGAGGCCTGTGCCCCCATTGACCAATCTGACTGGATGTCAAACACTTTGTGCATGTCTACACTGTGTGCAGAATCAGTATGTGCTAGAATTGTGTATAACAAACTAAAAGCCTACCAGTTATTGGAAAACAGTAACATGCTGATACCAAGGTGGGCTTGGTAAGTGGAGGATTGTGTTTTCTTTCCTAAGTTAAACTTCTGATTTTCTTCAAACTTTTCTGTCTCTACTCATGGTCCCTCAGCCCAAATCTGGCTCCTTCTTTGGCCCCCTGATAGAGTTAGACACTTCCTCACATAGGTCTTTGTATGTTTTCTAACATCTCTTTCTTCTCAGGCAAATGTTTCTATTTCTTTTTATTCAAATAAAAATATTTTTATGATAAACAAGAGTGAATTCTCTATATGAATTCTGATGTTCTTGTATACATCCTAGAATTCTTGAATTATATAAAATGTCATCCTGATATTTATATGTCTTAATTTAGCTTACTGCCTTGCACAGGGCACACAAGAAGTGTTGAAATTAGGTAGTTGACACCAAATAAATAGTTAAGGCTCTTTATAATGCGTTATTAGGGAATCTGTAATTTCAAGTTACGGACCATCTTAATGGCCTCTCTTCCACTAAATGTGAGTTCCTTGGAGCTAGGGCTAATTGCTTTTTCATCCTTGTGTTGCTAAGCACTAAATTTAACAGCATGTCTGATGGTAGCTGACAAATGAATGAATGGATAAAACCAATAAAACTGCCTGACCTGAGCACCATTACTGCCTCCCATCTTTTAGTTCTTGGCTACTCAGAAGGCCAGGTTCTATGGCTGAGCTCATAAAAGTTCAGCTGTACTGTAGAAATACACAGATGTGCAATATTGTAGAAATATAGGAAGCCTTTACTTTCATGGTTTTGGGGAAAGGAAAAGGTGAACAGTTAGCCGAACTTGTACATTAAAAAAAAAAAAAACAAAACAGAAGAGTGATTTCAGGAAAGTTTCCTTTTTCACCTGGATGTTTTTGCAACTTTTTTCGTTGTTTTTAAAGTTGAATCTGGAACTCTTTCCTGATTTTAAGAACCCGCTTTGGTTCTTAAAGGTATCAAAGAAGAGTCCTCTTGCTTCAATATTTTCACCTCTGGTTGGCAATTCAAATATGGAAAGCTTCTGAAACTATCTTTAGGTAGCTTCATAAGATGGCAAAAGTCCTATATTTAGTAATATCTAACTGGTTTGTTTTAATAAGTTAGAAAATATCCTAGTATTTATTATTATAAAATGTTTATTTTGCAGAGTTTGCATTGGAGAAACTAGTAACTCTCCCTTACCATAGAAATGCATCTTTCTTCAAGTTTTTGAAAGCAATTTGGTTCTGCATATTAGACTTGAACTCTGGAATGCTAGCCCTGCCTAGTAATAAAACATGATTTTTTTCCAGTGCCACTTTTTTTTTATTAGCATATGATTATGTACATTTTAATTATTTTTCTTTTTCTTATTAGCATATGATTATGTACATTTTTCTTTTTTTTTTAAATTGCATTTTAGGTTTTGGGGTACATGTGCAGAACATGAAACACATTTGCATAGGTACACACATGGCAGTGTGTTTTGCTGCCTTCCTCCCCTTCACCCACATTTGGCATTTCTCCCCAGGCTATCCCTCCCCAGCTCCCCCCGCCGCTGTCCCTCCCCTCTTCCCCCCCATAGACCCCAGTGTTTGGTACTCCTTTCCCTGTGTCCATGTGTTCTCATTTTTCATCACCCACCTATGAGTGAGAATATGCGGTATTTCATTTTCTGTTCTTGTGTCAGTTTGCTGAGAATGATGTTCTCCAGATTCATCCATGTCCCTACAAACAACACGAACTCATCAGTTTTGATTGCTACATAATATTCCATGGTGTATATGTGCCACATTTTTCCAATGCAGTCTATCATCGATGAGCATTTGGGTTGGTTCCAGGTCTTTGCTGTCGTAAACAATGCTGCAATGAACATTCGTGTGCATGTGTCCTTATAGTAGAACGATTTATAGTCCTTTGAATATATACCCAGTAATGGGATTGCTGGGTCAAATGGAATTTATATTTCTAAGGCCTTGAGGAATTGCCACACTGTCTTCCACAATGGTTGAACTAATTTACGCTCCCACCAACAGTGTAAAAGTGTTCCTTTTTCTCCACATCCTCTCCAGCATCTGTTGTCTCCAGATTTTTTAATAATCGCCATTCTAACTGGCATGAGGTGGTATCTCAATGTGGTTTTGATTTGCATCTCTCTAATGACCAGTGATGATGAGCATTTTTTCATATGTTTGTTGGCCTCTTGTATGTCTTCTTTTGTAAAGTTTCTGTTCATATCCTTTGCCCATTTTTGAATGGGCTTGTTTGTTTTTTTCCTGTAAATCTATTTGAGTTCTTCGTAAATTCTGGATATCAGCCCTTTGTGAGATGGGTAGACTGCAAAAATTTTTTCCCATTCTGTTGGTTGCCGATTCACTCCAGTGACTGTTTCTTTTGCCGTGCAGAAGCTGTGGAGTCTGATTAGGTCCCATTTGTCTATTTTGGCTTTTGTTGCCAACGCTTTTGGTGTTTTGGTCATGAAGTCCTTCCCTACTCCTATGTCCTGGATGGTTTTGCCTAGATTTCCTTCTAGGGTTTTTATGGTGCCATGTCTTATGTTTAAGTCTTTAATCCATCTGGAGTTAATTTTAGTGTAAGGTGTCAGGAAGGGGTCCAGTTTCTGCTTTCTGCACATGGCTAGCCAATTTTCCCAACACCATTTATTAAACAGGGAATCCTTTCCCCATTGCTTGTTTTTGTCAGGTTTATCAAAGATTGTATGGTTGTAGATATGTTGCGTTGGCTCCGATGCCTCTGTTTTGTTCCATTGGTCCACATCTTTGTTTTGGTACCAGTACCATGCTGTTTTGATTGCTGTAGCCTTGTAGTATAGTTTGAAATCCGGTAGTGTGATGCCCCTCGCTGTGTTCTTTTTGCTTAGAATTGACTTGGCTATGCGGGCTCTCTTTTGGTTCCATATGAAGTTCATGGTGGTTTTTTCCAGTTCTGTGAAGAAAGTCAATGGTAGCTTGATGGGGATAGCGTTGATTCTGTAAATTACTTTGGGCAGTATAGCCATTTTCACAATATTAATTCTTCCTAACCGGGAACATGGAATGTTTCTCCATCTGTTTGTGTCCTCTCTCATTTCATTGAGCAGTGATTTGTAGTTTTCCTTGAAGAGGTCCCTTACGTTCCTTGTGAGTTGTATTCCTAGGTATTTTATTCTTTTTGTAGCAGTTGTGAATGGCAGTTCTTGATTTGGCTCTCTTTAAGTCTGTTATTGGTGTAGAGGAATGTTTGTGATTTTTGCACATTGATTTTATATCCTGAGACTTTGCTGAAGTTGCTTATCAGTTTCAGGAGTTTTTGGGCTGAGGCGATGGGGTCTTCATGTCGTCTGTAAATAGAGACAATTTGGCTTCCCCCTTTCCTATTTGAATACCCTTTATTTCTTTTTCTTGCCTGATTGCTCTGGCTAAAACTTCCAGTACTATATTGAATAGGAGTGGTGAAAGAGGGCATCCTTGTCTAGTGCGGGATTTCAAAGGGAATGCTTCCAGTTTTTGCCCATTCAGTATGATATTGGCTGTTAGTTTGTCATAAATAGCTTTTATTACTTTGAGATACGTTCCATCAATACCGAGTTTATTGAGGGTTTTTAGCATAAAGGGCTGTTGAATTTTGTCAAAGGCCTTCTCTGCATTGATTGAGATAATCATGTGGTTTTTGTTTTTGGTTCTGTTTATGTGGTGAATTACGTTTATAGGCTTGTGTGTGTTGAACCAGCCTTGCATCCCCGGGATGAATCCTACTTGATCATGATGGATAAGTTTTTTGATGTGCTTTTGCAATCGGTTTGCCAGTATTTTATTGAAGATTTTTGCATCTGTGTTCATCATGGATATTGGCCTGAAGTTTTCTTTTTTTGTTGGGTCTCTGCCAGGTTTTGGTAACAGGATGATGTTGGTTTCATAAAATGATTTGGGAAAGATTCCCTTTTTTTGAATTATTTGGAATAGTTTCAGAAGGAATGGTACCAGCTCCTCTTTGTGTGTCTGGTAGAATTTGGCTGTGAACCCATCTGGACCTGGGCTTTTTTTGTGTGGTAGGATCTTAATTGCTGCCTCGACTTCAGACCTTGTTATTGGTCTATTCATAGTTTCAGCTTCCTCCTGGTTTAGGCTTGGGAGGACATAGGTGTCCAGGAATTTATTCATTTCTTCCAGGTTTACTAGTTTATGTGCATAGAGTTGTTTGTAATATTCTCTGATGATGGTTTGAATTTCTGTGGAATCTGTGGTGATTTCCCCTTTATCATTTTTTATTGCATCTATTTGGTTCTCTCCTTTCTTTTGTATCAGTCTGGCTAGTGGTCTGTCTATTTTGTTGATCTTTTCAAAAAACCAGCTCTTGGATTTATTGGTTTTTTGAAGGGTTTTTTTATGTCTCTATCTCCTTCAGTTCAGCTCTGATCTTAGTTATTTCTTGTCTTCTGCTGGGTTTTGAGTTTTTTTGATCTTGCTCCTCTAGCTCTTTCAATTTTGACAATAGGGTGTCAATTTTGGATCTCTCCATTCTCCTCATATGGACACTTATTGCTATATGTTTTCCTCTGGAGACTGCTTTAAATATGTCCCAGAGATTCTGGCATGTTGTGTCTTAGTTCTCATTGGTTTTGAAGAACTTCTTTATTTCTGCCTTCATTTCATTGTTTATCCAGTCAACATTCAAGAGCCAGTTGTTCAGTTTCCATGAAGCTGTGCGGTTCTGGGTTGGTTTCTGAATTCTGAGTTCTAACTTGATTGCACTATGGTCTGAGAGACTGTTTGTTATGATTTTAGTTGTTTTGCATTTACTGAGGAGTGCTTTACTTTCAATTATGTGGTCAATTTTAGAGTAGGTGTGATGTGGTGCTGAGAAGAATGTATATTCTGTGGATTTGGGGTGGAGAGTTCTGTAAATGTCTATCAAGTTTGCTTACTCCAGGTCTGAGTTCAAGCCCTAGATATCCTTGTTGATTTTCTGTCTGGTTGATCTGTTTAATATTAACAGTGGAGTGTTAAAGTCTCCCACTATTATTGTGTGGGAGTCTAAGTCTCTTTGTAAGTCATTAAGAACTTGCCTTATGTATCTGCGTGCTCCTGTATTGGGTCCATATATGTTTAGGATTGTTAGCTCTTCTTGTTGTATCGATCCTTTGACCATTATGTAATGTCCTTCTTTGTCTCTTTTGATCTTTGTTGCTTTAAAGTCTATTTTATCAGAGATGAGAATTGCAACTCCTGCTTTTTTTGCTCTCCATTTGCTTGGTAAATCTTCCTCCATCCCTTTATTTTGAGCCTTTGTGTATCCTTGCATGTGAGATGGGTTTCCTGGATACAGCACACTGATGGGTTTTGGATTTTTATCCGGTTTGCCAGCCTGTGTCTTTTGATTGGTGCATTTAGTCCATTTACATTTAGGGTTAATATTGTTATGTGTGAATCTGATACTGCCATTTTGATGCTAGCTGGCTGTTTTGCCCGTTAGTTGTTGTAGATTCTTCATTATGTTGATGCTCTTTAGCATTTAGTGTGATTTTGGAATGGCTGGTACTGGTTGTTCCTTTCTATGTGTAGTGCCTCTTTCAGGAGCTCTTGTAAAGCAGTCCTGGTGGTGACAAAATCTCTGAGTACTTACTTGTTGGCAAAGGATTTTATTTTTCCTTCACTTCTGAAGCTCAGTTTGGCTGGATATGAAATTCTGGGTTGAAAGTTCTTTTCTTTAAGGATGTTGAATATTGGTCCCCACTCTCTTCTGGCTTGTAGAGTTTCTGCCGAGAGATCTGCTGTGAGTCTGATGGGCTTCCCTTTGTGGGTGATCCGACCTTTCTCTCTGGCTGCCCTTAGTATTTTCTACTTCATTTCAACCCTGGTGAATCTGACGATTGTGTGCCTTGGGGTTGCTCTTTTTGCGGAATATCTTTGTGGTGTTCTCTGTATTTCCTGGATTTTAGTGTTGGCCTGCCTTGCTAGGTTGGGGAAATTTTCCTGGATAATATCCTGAAGAGTATTTTCCAGCTTGAATTCGTTCTCTTCGTCCGCTTCTAGTACACCTATCAAACGTAGGTTAGGTCTCTTCACATAGTCCCACATTTCTTGGAGACTTTGTTCATTCCTTTTTGCGTTTTTTTCTCTAATCTTGGTTTCTCTTTTTATTTCATTGAATTGATCTTCGACTTCTGATATTCTTTCTTCTGCTTGGTCAATTTGGCTGTTGAAACTTGTGCATGCTTCGCGAAGTTCTCGTATTGTGTTTTACAGCTCCTTTAGTTCATTCATATTCCTCTCTAAGTTATCCATTCTTGTTATCGTTTCCTCGAATCTTTTTTCAAGGTTCTTAGTTTCTTTGCATTGATTTAAAACATGTTCTTCTAGCTCACAGAAGTTTCTCATTACCCACCTTCTGAAGTCTGATTCCGTCATTTCTTCACAGTCATTCTCCATCCAGCTTTGTTCCCTTGCTGGTGAGGAGTTTTGGTCCTTTGTAGGAGGCGAGGTGTTCTGGTTTCGGGTGTTTTCCTCCTTTTTGGGCTGGTTTCTTCCCAGCTTTGTGGATTTATCCACCTGTCATCTGAGTAGTTGCTGACTTTTCGATTGGGTCTCTGAGTGGACGCCCAGATTGTTGATGATGAGATGTTTCTTTTACTTGGTTTTCCTTCTACCAGTCTAGCCCCTCTGCTCTACGACTACTGAGGTCCACTCCAGGCCCTGCTTGTCTGGGGTACACCTGTAGCAGCTGCAGAACAGTGAGGGATGCTACCAGTTTCTTCTTCTGCTATCTTTGTCCCAGAATAATGCCCGCCTAATGTCAGTCTGATCAGTCCTTTTTGAGGTGACTCTGGATATACAGGGGTCAGGGAGCTGCTTGAGGAGATGGTCTGTACTTTCTAGGAGCTCAAGTGCTGAGCTGTGAGCTCCGTTGTTCATTCAGGGCTGTTCGGCTGCTACTTTTATGTCTGCTGCAGCAGAACTCTTAAAACCCCCGTTTTTTCCTCAGATGCTCTGTCTCGGGGAGTTGGGGCTTTCTTAATGAGTGTCTGTTGCACTATCCTGCCCAGCTAGGAGGCAGTCTAGTCACTATTTGCCTGCCAAGGCTCTGCCCTGCAGCCGCGGGCTCCGCCCTGCTGCCACAGGCTCCACCCTGCAGCGGAGTCTCTCTGTTATGGCAGGTTGCCTCAGCAACGGCAGGCTGCGTCAGCAATGGGAGTGTACCTCAGTAGGGGCGGATTGCCTCAGTAATGTCGGACGCCCCTCCCCCACCGAGCTGCACCATCCTGGGTTCAGCTGTGCCCGCAGTGAAACTCTCCACCTGGAGCGTTTCGAATCGCCGTTTTGTTTGTCCCTGTGGGGGTGATACCCACCGAGCCTGCTCGCCTGGCTCCCTGCCTCAGAGCGCCTTTCTTTTTTTTTTGTTTTTAAAGTTGAACAGATGGCTTTCTCCCAGGTGTTTCGGTCGCCCACAGTTAGGGCACCGGGATCTGTGTGATTTCCCATGCAGCAAGCCACTGCACTGGCTCAAACGCCACTTCCCAGGACTCTCCTGGTCTGGTTCACTGTCCAAGTCCCGTTTAATCAGATGGATATGCTAATCTGCCCTCCCAAATCTCAGATTGCCGGTTTAGCAGGGCACCCGGACCTGTGTGTTTTGTGCGGAGTGTTGCGGAGTGCCGCTGTGCTGCGGCACCAGCCGAAGCAGCCGCAACAGCCAAAATGGCTGCGCTTGCGTCCCGTGTCTCTCCTACACCTGGGAATTTCCCCGTTCTGTGGGCAACAAAGATCCATCTGGAAATGTGCCTTTGACTCACCCTCTGCGCGTTCACTGAGAGCTGCCATCCTGAGTTGTTCTTACCGCGCCATCTTGAATCCACACCCCCTTTCCAGTGCCACTTAATAGCAAGTCTCTTCAAGTTTCTCAACAGATAACTGCTGTAAATGTACCTGAGGTACATTCTTATTTTCTAGAGGGGGAACAGGAAAAATTCCACTACCACCATCTACCCCTATCATCCAAAAGCAAGTGTACTAGTGATCTTCAAGTCAGCATTCTAACCCTACTTTCTGGTCTCTCTTTTTTACCCTTTTGGGTTTATCAAGTCCTTTAAGATTAGTATGAAGAATACTTAATGTTGTAAAAGCTACATGTATGGTTTTGACATCAGAGTTACAAAATATGTTTTAAAAGGATAGTAATAGCTGAGTGCATGTTTGTAAGTAAGAGCAGCTAGATAACATGGCAAACTCTGACAGCAATTATTTCTTCACTCCTGCCCCATTTTTCCTAAGCAAATACACTTAGGGTGCTCTTCAGTGGTAGCTTATATAAAGGGTGGTCTCCAAAAAGAGATTGGCAGCTTTAATTTGTTTGATATGTGCAATCATGGTCTGTGTTAAATTCAAAATGCTTGTCCAATCAAGGATTCAATATAGAAAAGAGGCAGTAACAAGCATGCTGTACACTGTAATAAAGAAATCTGTTGATTGAAAACAGTTTGTATATTTTGGAAATGATAGGGAATGTAATTGGTAAGAAAGAAAAGGATAGGGCTTCATAAATAATGGGAAATAGAGCATATTTTTTACTGATAATACTAACTCAATTTAATAACATTTTGGTGTTGAATTTTTGTATGCCAGAAAATAAGAAAGGTGGGTTCTTTTTTGTTACTCTAAATGTCATGATTAACGGGGTGACCTTTTTTGTTTTTTTGTGTCCATTGAGAGCAGCTTTGACAGGTTGAATCTGAGGTAATAGTGGATGATATCTTCCAGTTCTTTGAGAACTTTCACAAAACATTTTTCTTTTGTTCTCTCATCCAAGGAGACTAAAATATTTTTAACTATTTTTTTTTTAGGTGCAAGTACTACATGAATGCATTTCGGTGGTAAAAGATCCAAACAGTAGAGAAATACACAGAGCAAAGCCTGTATACTTTTTGTACATAGTTATCTGGATAGAGATTCATAGGCTGATTATTTGAGGGGCTGTAGTATTAAGAAATTGAGTCTGGGTACGGTGGCTCATGCTTGTAATCCCAGCACTTTCGGAGGCTGAGGCAGGCAGATGGCTTGAGCTCAGGAGTTCGACACCAGCCTGGGCAACATGATGAAAACCATTTTATACAAAAAATTAGCCAGCCATGTGTACATGTCTGTAGTCCCAGCTACTTGTGGGGCTGAGACATGAGGATCGCTTGAACCTGGGAGGTCAAGGCTGTAGTGAACCGAGATTATACCACTGCACTCCAGCCTGGGGGACAAAGTGAGACCCTGTCTCAGAAAAAAAAGAAAAAGAAAGAAGTCATTGAATTTTACTATTCATGTCATTCTCAAGCTTACTTAAGACTAAGACCTCACAGATACAAAAACATATATAAAGTCTCCCTGGAGGGCTGATATTAGAGGCTCTCCACTAGAAACATGTTGATATAGACACGACTAGCTGTGTCTGGGGTGGGTTAGCTGGTACTCTTTTCACCAAGCACCGCCCCAGGTCACAAACGTCCCTTTGGAGCTGCTGAGCTCAGTTGGCCAGTATCCAGCTTTGTCCTCTCTGAAGAAAAAAACATCAATAATTTAAACTGCGACCTCAACTAAATACACTTAATTCCTTTCCCCATTAATTTAAAATTCTGCATTTAGACTTAACACTAGTAATCTCATCTTATAGAAAAACTCAACTATTTAGAAAGTTCCAACTGAAAATGTTGAGTGTACCATGGTGACAAGTGTTCATAGTGATGGAATACTATCTAACTCATAAAAGAGATTGTATAGAATATAGTTTTGTTATTAATTTATGCTATTTTATTAACATTTTAAAAATTGGTCTACAGTCCTTTATTACCTTCCCATTAACTGTCATGTTGAGGTAACTATAATTCCCAGTTCCCTGCATCTGTTCTAAACAAACTGGACTTTACTGTATAAAAAATGAAATTACTGGCAGGGCATGGTGGCTCGCACCTGTAATCCCAGCACTTTGGGAGGCCAAGGTGGGTGGATCACCTGAGGTCAGGAGTTCAAGACCAGCCTGACCAACGTGGAGAAACCCTGACTCTACTAAATATACAAAATTAGCCATGTATGGTGGTGCACACCTGTGATCCCAGCTACTTGAGAGGATGAGGCAGGAGAATTGCTTGAACCTGAGAGGCGGACGTTGCAGTGAGCTGAGATCGTGCCATTGTACTCCAGCTTGGGCAACAAGAGTGAAACTCCATCTTAAAAAAAAAAAAGAATTACTAATAAAAGGTAAAGTGATACAGTTAGCATACATTGTCAGATTAAGCATTTGTTATAAGAAGAATCCATTGTATTGCTAAGCTCCTTTTGTGTGAAATTGCATTTCTTCTCTCCAAGCATCTAGCAATACAGCACTCTGGATTCAAAGTTCACCAAACTTTCCCCCTCTCTATTCAGTTGCATTAAGCATGTATTGAACATCTTCTCTATGTCATGCTTTTTTAGAGGCAAATAAAATATACTTTTTCTCTAAGAATCCATAATCTAGCTGGGTGTGGTGGCTCACGCCTGTAATCCCAGCACTTTGGATCGAGGCGGGTGGATCACGAGGTCAGGAGTTCAAGACCAGCCTGGCCAACATAGTGAAACCCTGTCTGTACTAAAAAATATAAAAATTAGCTGAGCCTGGTGGTACGCGCCTGTAATCCCAGCTACTCAGGAGGCTGAGGCAGGAGAATCACTTGAACCCGGGAGGCAGAGGTGGCAGTGAGCTGAGATTGCACCATTGCACTCCAGCCTGGGCGACAGGGCGAGACTTTGTTTCCATAAACAAACAAAAAAGAATCTGTAATCTAATGGCAGAAAGGGGGCCTGCATAAAGGAGGCGTTCTTAATTCTGTTGAGGTGGCAGAACACTTTATCTCCCACTTGTGACAGTGTGTCCGTAGTGAAAATAGCAAGGTGAGAACAGTCCAAAGTCCGGGATAAGAAAGGAGGCAGCCTCGTGGACCCCAGGAAAGCACCCCTCATGGTAGAGTTCATCCCTGCAGGGAAAGGTGAACCGAGATACCATACAATTCTGCACCTGGAACAGATTCAGAATTGTATCTGTTGTATCTTTTCTGAACTTTTTTGATTCCATACTCTAGCATTAAATTTTTCTTTTGCTAAAATTCCTGATATTTATATATTTAATTGTAGGTACATAGGTAATTTGAAGGAGCACTAATGTGCTATTTCTGTGCAAGGTATTCTGTAGAACATACACAACAGATGTGTTTTCTTCCTTCAACCTCTAATAAAGTTCAGGGTATATGTGTAGGATGTACATGTTTGTTACATAGGTAAACGTGTCCCATGGTGGTTTGCTGCACAGAACATCCCATCATCACCTAGGTATTAAGCCTGGGGTTCACTAGCTTCTTCCTGATGGTCTCCCACCTCACCACCCTCTGACAGGCCCCCTCTGTGGTGTTCTTCCCAATGTGGCCATGTGTTCTCACCATTCAGTTCCCATTTAAAAGTGAGAATATATAGTGTTTGGTTTTCTGTTCTTGTGTTAGCTTACTGAAAATAATGGCTTGCAGCTTCATTCATGTGCCTGCAAAGGACATGATCTCATTCCCTTTTGTGACTGCATAGTATTCCATGGTATATATGTGCCACATTTTCTTTATCCAGTCCTTCATTGATGGGTACTTAGATTGATTCCATGTCTCTGCAGACAAAAAGACGAATGGAACAGAATAGAGAACTCAGAAATAAGACCACACACCTACAACCATCTGATCTTCAACAAACCTGACAAAAAAGCAAGCAATGGGGAAAGGATTCCCTATTTAACAAATGGTTCTGGGGGAAGTGGCTAGCCATCTGCAGAAAATTGAAACTGGGTCTTCCTTATACCGTATGCAAAAATTAACTCAAGATAGATTAAAGACTTAAATGTAAAATCTAAAACTATCAAAATCCTAGAAGAAAGTCTAGGCAGTACCATCCTGGACATAAGAGCAGGCAAAAATTTCATGATGAAAATGCAAAAGCAATTGCAACAAAAGCAAATATTGACAAATGGAATCTATTTAAACTTAAGAGCTTCTGCACAGGAAAAGAAACTATCATCAGAGTGAACACACAACCTACAGACTAGGAGAAAGTTTTTGCAATCTATTCATCTGACAGAGGTCTAATATCCACAGTCTACAAGGAACTTAAGCAAATTTACAAGGAAAAAAAAAACATTAAAAAATGGGCAAAGGACAAAACTAACTTGATCTTGTTAAAGCCACTTAACTATGCAAACAGAAATTTCACTATATCCCACTGTACTGAAAGTGAACCTGCCCATGAGGGGCTCTCTATCAAACCCTTGCCTATGCAAAAACACAAGAGGAGAGGATACCATCAAATTTGAGCTTTCACATGCAGCATGAGACACTCAAACCAAGCAAGGTTGGGCCAGTGTCCACCTAACTAGCAAATACTAGTAAATCTCAGGATCTTTGTTTTAGATTTTAAAAGTTTTTAAATAAAACATAGATGTATAGATTAGTCCAGAAGGTTTGTGACCCTCAGTAGCCATCCTATGATTTCAACACACATCTTTCCTGGTCATGAGAGGCAAAGGGTCAAATGAGCACCACTTGAAAAGGGTGAGCACAGGAGAATGTCAATGGGTCTGTTCAATCTTGAACCCTCTTTCCAAAACTGGGAGGGTATCTGTTTCCTTTAAATCCTGTGAAGCTGGGGATGCCCCTTACACCTGACACCCTTACAGCGCAGACTCTCATGTACATGAACCTCAGGAAATGAAACCTGGGTATCCATCTCTTACCTGCTGCTTACCAAAACTACAAGAAAGAAAGCCTCTTTTGATCACCAGATGTAGTCAACCTACCTCTACCGGAGTATACTCAGATTGGTGGTTTTATCATTTCCAAGGAGATAAAATAGTGAGTGTCATGTAGCTAGTGCAAAGCAGCACAGCATAGCATGGTCAGGGCAGGTTTTGAGTTATTTGCCTCACACTGTCTGCTGGCACTTTTACCCAGCCGTTGAAGTGCTATCAACAACCTCTACTCAACCAGGCACCTATCAATCTATTTTCATCCCCCTGAAACACACATTCCTAGAGATAGGTATTTAAGCAACATGAGGACTGGCTGGCTGTTTTTATATTTACTAATCATGGAAGTACTATCATTATAAATGGATCAAAATTTTCATTTCCATAAGCATATAATCCTGTGACGTAAAGAATGTAAAGGATGAAGTTATCTCCCTTCCCTAAGTATTACCTCACTACTCTAATATGTGGACCAAGATATTATTCAGGATTTTAAAGGTAGTTAGAGGGAGGGATTTCGTGAAAAAGGAATTGGATATGGAGGATTTATTTATTTATTTAGAGATGGAGTTTCACTCTTGTCTCCCAGGCTAGAGTGCAATGGCGTGTTCTCAGCTCACTGCAACCTCTGCTTTTTGGGTTCAAGTGATTCTCCTGTCTCAGCCTCCCGAGTAGCTGGGATTACACGTGCCTGCCACCATGCCCTGCTAATTTATTTATTTATTTATTTTTTGTATTTTTAGTAGAGACAGGGTTTTACCATGTTGGCCAGGTTGGTCTAGAACTCCTGACCTCGGCCTCCCAAAGTGCTGGGATTACAGGCGTGAGCCACCGCGTCTGACTGGAGGATTTAATTTTTAAAGTTGCTAGAAGCTGAAAGTTTTTTAAAAATAAAATATTTGGAAGAATTTAGGGGAAATTATGAGTGGGTATTATGGTGGTGAATTTTCTGACATCTTTATCTTGCATTCCTGATCTAGTTGGTCCACCACCATACCTAGAGTTTTAGATGTGTCAGAAACCATCACTTTGGATAGAATATGCTCACCCTGCAGTTCCCAAACATGCTACACAAGTCCAGCAACCTGAACTGAGAAAGGACCTCTTTCTTGTTGTCTGTCCCAATTCTAAGTCCCAGGAAAAGGCTGGCAGCATCACCCTGTACAGAATAACTGCTTAGAGGCACACTGTGTGGACAAGGAAGGGGATCAAGAGTCTGGGAGAGGTTTCTATAGACCTAGCTGTCAGAGGTTTGCAGAATACCCTGCTTATCTAAACAAGGTCTGGATAAATCCCTTTCTACCTGAGCTCCAACAAGATGAAAGATGTTCAAATAACCTTTCCTGAGAAGCTAAGGAATCTATAAAAGTCGGCAGGCTTATAGGATTTCCACTTTTTTTTTTCATCTGTGGTTAGCTTGTCTGTTGATAATTTAACCAGCATGGTTGACAAGGCACCCAGTTTCTGGCTATTTTACCTCCCATTAGCCAATTCTGGCTTGGATATTGGAGAAGGGACCCAAGGCAAAGAAGATCAGTATTTTGGCCTGAGGAAGATGTGGGTAAGGTATGTTGGCAGATCTGGTGGAGTCTGTGATCACGTTAAGAAACGTCTTCTGGCCGGGCGTGGTGGCTCATACTTATAATCCCAGCACTTTGGGAGGCTGCAGTGGGCAGATCACCTGAGATCAGGAGTTCAAGACCAGCCATGGTCAATATGGTGAAATCCCATCTCTACTAAAAATACAAAAATTAGCTGAGTGTGGTGGCAGGCGCCTGTAATCCCAGTTACTCAGGAGGCTGAGGCAGGAGAATCACTTGAACCCAGGAGCCAGAATTTGCAGTCCACTGAGATAGTGCCACTGCACTCCAGCCTAGGCAACAAGAGCAAAACTCTGTCTCAAAAAAGAAACATCTTCCAATTTTTGTGCCTGGGTCTGAACCTCCTAGATTGTCTCCACTGGCTTCCAGCTGTGTTTACTCTAAAACATCTCTAGTCTTCAGGGTCCTGTTTTGGCCGTTATCATGACATATCTCCAGAGGGTTCTCCCTCTTCCCAGAGTTACCTGAGTATACAGCCTGTAGTAACCTGCTCTATCTCTAAGTGTTTCCATTCATCTGAAATATAGTTATTCTCTAAAGGCAGGCTCTGTTTGGTTATTCTGAACTGGCTTCTCCTTAATCCCTCCCCTCCCTCCATGGTTGGGAGTCTTTCTGGGAGCCACTGACTTTCTTTGCTGACCGTCTGCACTGTATTGGTTGCTGTGGATGACCAAAAGCAAACCCCTAGGTACTGTTTCCCTAGGTGGACACCCACCTCCACACTAGCTTCTCTTTCCTGGGGGATGCATCTAGTTCTTAGCCCATTTTCATGACAGAAATGTCATGAATTCAATATTTGAACCGTTTTTTTCCCCTAGACCCCAATTGTCTTGAGTAGCTCACTGTCGATTCTGGTTTTCTTTTTCCCTTTAAATTTCCATTAAATCACCTACCCAGGAGAGTGAGTATTTTGTTTTCTAAAAAATAGTCACTTATCAATTATATGGCAGGAAAAAAAACCCAGCCCTGGGAGGAGACCTGGTATTTATTGGGCACATGTGAAAAGTGAGCCTTTCTAACAGAGGGATGGTCATCTTGTGCAAGTACACTGAGAGCAGCTGTTCTCAACTAGGACGATTTCATCCCCTACCCCAGGGGATATTTGGCAATGTCTGGAGACATAGTTCATTGTCACTATATTTGTGCTTTTAGTAGAGACAAGGTTTCAGTATGCTGGCCAGGCTGGTCTAGAACTCCTGTTGGGGAGAAGCGGGAGGAAGGCTGCTGGCATCTAGTGGGAAGAGGCCAAGGCATCTACTGAACTTGTACAGTGAAGACAGGATAGACCCACAACAAATAATTATTGGTGCCAAGTGTCAGTAGGTTAAGATAGCAAAGACTTGGAACCAAACCAAGTGCCTATCAGTGATAGAGTAGATAAAGAAAATGTGGCAGATATACACCATGGAATACTATGCAGCCATAAAAAAGAATGAGTTCATGTCCTTTACAGGGACATGGATGAAGCTGGAAGCCATCATCCTCAGTAAACTTACACAAGAACAGAAAACTAAATGGGAGTTGAACAATGAGAACACATGGACACAGGGAGGGGAACATCACACACTGGAACCTGTTGTGGGGTGGGGGACAAGGGGAGGGAGAGCATTAGGACAAATGCCTAATGCATTCAGGGATTAAAATCGAGATGGCAGGTTGATGGGTGCAGTAAACCACCATGGCACATGTATACCTACGTGACAAACTTGCACGCTCAGCACATGTATCCCAGAACTTAAAATAAAAAAAAATGAAACCCTAATGTAGGGCTGACTAGTGAGATGGGTGTGTGAGTGTGACCTGGTGAGGAAGGACTTGGGGTCACTGTGCCAATGCTGAGGGAATCCTCGATAGTATTTTGTCAAGTCGAAGGACAATAATAATGATAAATGTAGCAATGATTTTCTAGACACGAGGAAAACGGCCTTGGTCTTTGGGTGGCTACTTTTATAGAAAGGCAGCTGCGCTATATTGATATGGAACGGAGGTTTATTTATTAAATAAATTCACTTTAACAATAATAAACTCATTACTTGTTAACATAGAACCTTTTGTGAAAATAACTATATCTTAAAAAAAAAAGTTGGTGAGAAGAGCAGCATTGTTTTAAATTTTGGCAAATCTCTTTAATCTCTGGCTTAACAGACAGCCAGGCTGATTTCTCATCTGCTTCTGCATTCAATCTGTGGTAATATTACACATCATGCAGCCTCTGGAAACTCCACCGTAGACCCATGAGAGAATGAGAGTGGAAAATGCCAGTAATAGTATGATTTCAAAAAAAATTTTGACCTTGAAGACCCCTAAGAGGAGGGTCACGCCAGATGTCCCCTGGCCTACACATAGCAAACTGCTGCTCTAGAACTCGGAGATCTGTGAAGCGATGGAAAAAAAAAGTTACATCTTTAATTTCACCGCTCTTTAACTGGAATTTAGCACTTCCTTCAAATATGGATGGAGACCTCAGAATACAGTGTTATTAGCCGTGTCTGACTTTGTTATCAGCAGTAGACGTCAAGGATATTTTCAGATCACATTATAGTTGTTGCAGATATCTAAAATATTACTTAACATTGCTTTGAAATTTTGTTCATCATAGTGCTAGATCTTGTCTATAATGCCTTAATAAGAAAGGACATATACTATTATACCACAGATAGGTTCTTTATACTGACAAGTGTATTTCAGTATAATTGCCTTACTTTGCATTCCTATGTAATTTTATTTATTTTACGTATTTAAAAAATATTCTGAGATAGGAGCTGTGGTGGGCTTTAGTTTACTGCCAAAGGAGTCCTTGGTACAAAAAAACCTTCAGAAACTTCTACCCTAGAAAGTTCACAGCCAGAAAAGCATCCCTTGGCCATTTTGGGAAAGCAGTACAGCCCCAAAGCAAGCTCAGATCAGGGAGTGTTCCAAGAAAGCAAGTTCCATTGCCACTGTTTTTGGCCTGTGTCCTGCCTACCTCTGTATGCACAGCCACAGCTTCAGGTAATCGCAATAAAGTGTTGATCGTGAACACTCCGTTTTCAGAAAAGAGTTAACCACCCTGTAATGTACATTTTGGAAAAAAAATTACTTTAAAAGTTTTCATTCTCATAATTCACAATAAATTCCAGTCTTAGCAAAGTCTGCTACCCCAAGAGTTCTAGAGCTAAAGTGTTCCTGTTACTTGATGAAAGTTAATAAGGCTTCCCAAATATTCCTGTACAGACACAGAAATGGACAATGATTGCTTCTGAGAAGGGACATGGGATGGACGGGACACCTCTTTGTCGGTTGGTTAATTTTAATTTCATTAGTTACACCTGCATATAATTTGAAGTATCAGATATTCATATCATGTTACGAAAAGCAGTCCTTTTCCTTCCCATTCTGCAGTCTTCAAACACAACCACTTGGGACTCCTTCCACTGCTGTTTTTAGTTATTCACCTCCTTATCTCTAAATAATAGGCACAGAGTGTCTTCCAGTTATCTCCTACAATGGGAGAAGAGGCCTTAATACCCTCAGGCAGTTAGAGCATGATTCCGGCAGACCGATTGATTGATACCAATAGCCGGTATTGATACATACTCATTCTTCCTCTGCTTTTCTAAACCTGCTCTCAGATCTGTTCACACATATCTGGTATCTGAGCTGATGACCCTGGCGACCTGATGTACAGCTGTTATCCTGGGGATTGCCGTCACTTATCACTTATTTCATAGTCCCTGTGTCCTACAGTCTGTATCTTTGTTTACTGTCCTTTTAAGAAGAGGTAAAACATCTCTTCTAGTAGCTTCTTAAGAAAGAGTACTTGGCAAATGAAGCTTCTGAGACCTTGTTTGTCTTAAAATGTCCTTAATTCACCCTCATACTTAATTGATAGTTAGATACAGAATTCTAGGCTGGAACTCAGTGTTCCTCATAATTTTGAAAACATTATTCTACTGTCATCATTTCTAGTGTTGCTTTTGAGAAGTTGAAAGCTTTTCTCATTCCTGATCCTTTATGTATTTGACCTGTGTCCTTTTTTTTCTCCTTCCCTGTTAGAAACTTGGAGGATTTCCTTTGTACCCAGTGCATTGGCACATTCATGATGGTATATTTTGGTCTGGGGCAGTTTTCATTTATGTTGCTTGGTACTTGGTGGGCTCTTTCCATTTGGAAAAGTCAAGCTCTCCAGTCTGGGAAGTTTTCTTAAATTTCTTCTTTGATTTCTTCCCACCCTGTCCAATTATGCTTTAATTTCTAACAGCTAGAATTTTCTTGTTTTTAAAGTGTTCCTGTTTTCATGGATATGATCTGTCAATAACTTGAGATCTCTTCTTGGGTGCTGGTCACATTCCCCAGAATAGATCCAGTCTCCTCCCTGAAGAGGAGTAGCTGGTTTTGGTCATCTGGAACTTGGGGTCTTGACACAACATGCATTGGTGAGCTCAGAGACCCTCACCAAGAGAATAAGCCTTCTGCCAGAGTGGAGGTAGGGGTTTGGGGTCTGTATCTTAAATATACTTTGAACTAGTCTTCACCCATACTTGCAGAGATAGCTTGGGGCACCAATTCATGAACCTTTGGGAGTAAGTCATGTCTTGTCCTTCTGCTTGCTAGGTTTTGCTGCTGGCACCTCCACTACTGTTTTTCTCTTCCTTGGAGTTTCTTATGCCTTTTAAAAAACCCCTTACTGTCATTTGAGTGAGGATTTGGGAGTTTACAGAGCAAAATATGTATATTTAGTGTGCCATCTGTAACCAGAAGTCAGAGAGTTTTCCATGTTCTGTGTTTTAACTTATTTAATTCTCACAAGTACCCTATGAACTGGGTACTACTGTTGTCCCTAAATTATAGATGAGGAAATGGAGGTCCAGAGAGGTTAAAAAGGTTTTTTTGTGCATTTTGAATTTTGTCCACATTTTTGTACTAGGCATTCAAAATAATATTTGTAAATCAAGCATCCATCTTTGTTCTTAGAATAAAGAGGGAAATGTCCACTTAAGTCTGTACTATCCGGCCGGGCGTGGTGGCTCATGCCTATAATCCCAGCACTTTGGGAGGCCGAGGCGGGTGGATCACGAGGTCAAGAGATCGAGACCATCCTGGTCAACAAAGTGAAACCCCGTCTCTACTAAAAGTACAAAAATTAGCTGGGCATGGTGGTGCGCGCCTGTAGTCCCAGCTACTCGGGAGGCTGAGGCAGGAGAATTGCTTGAACCCAGAAGGCAGAGGTAGCGGTGAGCCGAGATCGCACCATTGCACTCCAGTCTGGGTAACAAGAGCGAAACTCTGTCTCAAAAAAAAAGTCTGTACTATCCTTTGAATATTTGAAGGCCTCAAAATATTAATGTACCAAATGTTTACAGGGGTCTTTTTTATATATTACCTCATATTCCACCCAGGTCAGATCTGATGAGAAAGGGTTCTTTTTGGTTAGATTCTAGATGAAACCCACAATTCAAACTACAATAGAATAAGTTTGCTAATAGTAATAGCATTTATTGAACACTAAGCACTGGACACTATTCTAAGCATGTTCTGTGTTTTAACTTATTTAATTCTCACAAGTACCCTATGAACTGGGTACTACTGTTGTCCCTAAATTATAGATGAGGAAATGGAGGTCCAGAGAGGTTTAAAAGCCTGCTCAAGGTAACACAGCAAGTTAATGGCAGAGTCAGAATTGCAACCCCAATAGTCTGGCTGTAGAGTACATTTGAAACCTAACTACTGTGTGCACAAGGCTGATGATTTATGGATTGCTTGAATAACTAAAGGTGATGTCCCCAACTTTGTTATAGATATCCCCAAACTTCTTTAATGGATTGGTTGTTATAACTTCACCACCTTGCAGCTCTTTTTTCCACATAAAACTTGCCAAAATGCCTTCAGACTAAAGGGAAAAAATGTTAACTCTTTTCTTCAAATTGAATTTTATTAGCAGAGAACTGGTTGATATTAAGATCATTGCGTGAAGAAAATGTAAATTAGCCACTTACTCTAAAATAGTATTAGAGAATGCAAATGTTAAACATGTCTGTTCCTCTTTTTCCCTTTATTAGTCATCAGTAAATAACAACTTAATGATGAACATCATAAAAGGTTACGTAAGAGTTTTAGAAGAATTTAGATATTCTTCACTAGGTAGTTGTCTTCATTTTTATAAAACTGACATCAGTATTAAGCCATTTTTACCCCAGGTTAAAATTTGACTGACCTATTCTGTTGCTGACTGAGTCATACCAGGTCACTGAAACCTAAAATAAGTATGTTGTAAGCATCACGTAATGATTATAACCTATTTAGAGCCAAGATCCACTTAAGACATGTTGGCTTCTTTTCTGCATCGCTGAGATGGCCGACGCATCCATCAATAATGTGCTGAAGTCTCATTAGCTCTCTAGACAGGGAAGAATGCCAGCAAAATGTACAGAAGTAAATTCACTGGAATCTCTTTGGTCAAGAATTACGACTTTTCTGTATGTCAGCCCACATGTTGCTAACAGATATTTTTACAAAAATATGTTTTGTGGTTTGATTTGACCCATAGTTCATCTGAATCCAGGCAGTTACACTTATGTTAAGGGTTCTGCTGTCCACTTTTTCTCATCTTGAGAAATGTCAAAAGGTGCATATCCTGCATCTAAAGGAAACACGAGAAACAAAAATGGAAATACCTGAAGAGTGCTTTCACATGCATAAATCAAGGGACAGCTGCTGCCATTTCCGAGTCGCTGCCCTGTGGTTGGCTGAGCAGACCCACATGGGCTTCGGAGCAGGAATGAAAAGTCAGGCATGCTGTCTCTGTGTTTAGGTGAAAAGGCCACTTTAGCAAGTATAATAAAATGTATAGACTCAGGTGAGACTCCAAGGGAAATTTTGCCCCTTAAGTTTGGATTGGAGAAATGACCTCCAAATCTCTGCACCGTGGAAGAGATATGGACCATATATTTTTTCCATTTCTTCCCCTTGTAAGATGGTAATTTCCCCTTACGGATTTGGGCTTCTCTGTTATATGCATTAATAGGGAGATGGGGGAAAGAGAGTCACAAATTAAAACCATTTTGTGTTAAGCGTCTCTGCCTTTTCAACTCTGTGCTTCGCTTTGTAGAACTCGTCAGGAAAATCATTCAGGTGACGACTATGCATTTTGATGTTAACAGATCCGACTCTTACCGGGTAGACGACCAGTTAACAAAATGAAATAAGGCGGTGATGGTTTTTGAAATGAAATAATGTTCGATGTAACCTTGAGTTTCTCTCTGAACTCTGACCACACCATAGAAACCCCTAGGAGATGGGGAACTGCTCTGTCAGGCACAGAATTGCACCCGGGGAAGAAAAATTAATCCCAATACTAAGGGAGACGCTTGTGTTCTCTCACATGATATTTAGCAGCAAGAGCAAGGAGAGGGATGTTTCTTTCTTTGTGTAATGTGCAGTAGTTACAATAAACACAAGATTTTCAAATCTCAGAGGACTCTTCTTGACAGTTGCTTGATAACAGCTTTTTTCATTCCATAGTTTTGACAGTTTGTGTGTGTTGCCATATCTAGTGTAAACTAAAACATCACTGTCATTCTGTTTTTCTTTTGTATGTGGCTTTTTTTTCATCTTTAGGATAATGAAAAAGATGGGCTTTTCACTTGTAGACTAGAGTAAGGCAAGTTGTGTGTGGAGATTAGCATGTGTTTATAAGTTTTGAAATTCAAGTTGACAGCAGAACACTGCTTTAAATATTTTTTTCTCGATATTGCATCAGTAAAAGTATAAGTGGGATGTGTACGTTTTCTCTTAATCTTTTGATAAATAGCAAATCTTAGGCATCTGTGTGGGTACCTATATTATTTGTTGGTAGTTATTGAAAATGGATGAATACGGTGAACATCTCTAGAGCTCCTGGCTGTGCAGCCTTTGAGCGTAGCCTTTGATAAGTGGTAAGCATCCTTTATCTTACTGTTACCAGGGTCTTGCTTTTCAGTCCCTCAGTATGCTTCCCTTCACTTGATGGATCCCCATCCTACCCACCTCTGTCGGATGTATAGCTCTGCTGTGTTACTAGTTTGTGTCCAAACCAGCAGGACGATGATGATGTTGTGGATTTACCTGGAGTAACTCTAGAAACTACACTGCATCTGCACTGTTTGAGAGGCTGCAGGGCAGGTGATGGGTCAGAAGCCCAAGTCAGGATCAGAGCAGTCTTTACTCATCAGCTGCAAACTCTCAGATTCCCCAAAGTCAGGAAGGGGTTCCATACCTGAGGACCTTCCCCCCTCGAGCCCCAATAACCTATGATTTGTAGAAGTCTCAGTGAGGTTATTTTGCCATCAAACCAAATTTGCTGTAGCATAGCAAAGCTCCCGATGCCGTCATCTGGCATGTTACAGACAAATTCCAATTACTTTTCTACTTCGAGCTATTGTTAAACACTACAAGCTAGCTGACAGTAAAATTATAAATACAGGTGTTGTCACACTACACTATAATCAGAATTTTAATTTGAATTTTCATTTGTAAAGCCTTTTTTTTTTAAGATGAAAATGGGAATAGAATTAGTTTTATTGACAGTAAAAAGACATTTTGAAAGCTTCCTAAATCATTACCTGTATTTAGCAGGAGGAAAAATTGTATATGTCCATGTAAAAAGAAGAGTTTTATTATCACATATTTACTCATTATATTTGGTGGTAAATAAAACGGGGAAGACATGTTTGACAAATGATTGACGGAACTCACTAGGTTTTTGCTTCATCAGAACAATAGACAGACATAAATATATATTTTGCTTTTGTTTTGTTCTGCTATTACTAATGCAGACCTGTAGACAAAATCATCTTCTAGCAAATTAAGTACAGCCTGTTGGGAGTCTGCATGCAATGCTAAACTTTTTATTTGGCAATTTTCTCTTTTCACCCAGATTCATCATCTGTGGTGCTCTTTTTTCCCCTTTTGCGTGGTGGTTGGAGTGGGTTCCCCCTTCTCAAGTCCCTTTTTTTTCCCTCAAGGCATTTAGTGTCGTGTCTGCCAGATTTCAGTGATGAGCAGCGAATTGCTTTTAAAGTGGGCATTATGCCAGTTCAGCAGCACAATGGAAAACCAATCTTCCACCATTCTACTTTTGATGCTGTTATTGTAGCATTTTAGATAACTGCTGCCACAAAAAAAAAAAGAAAGAAAAAAAGATGTGCTCAATTGCTACCAGTTAGTCAAGTTAAATCCAGAGTAGCATTAAAATTACTCTGAAAACTGTTTGTCAGAGGTCATGTGCCGTCTGTGGCTGCCGCACATAGGATGGATGTTCTGTTCAGGTGGGAGTTTTTCCCTTTATTCTTACTGTGACTGACCAGCTCTCTAAATAGCCCTTCACTACCTGTTTACTTATTGTCTTCACCTCCCTGTTGAAAAAATGTGTCAAGCAGAAATGTTGAAAAGTTTCTTTAAAGTGCTGGAAATAGCAGGAGAGTGAGTTGTTCAGGGTGCTAGAGTTTGTACAGTGTGAAAGCAAAAAAAAAAAAAAAAGTGGGAGAGCAAGAACATAATTCTCTGGTTTCTATAGCAAGATTACTGTTTTCTTCTTTTTATCTTCACTTTTCAACCACTGGGTTCACTGTTCTACTTTTTTTTTTAATAGCACAAATGGAATTTATCCTCTTTCCATCTCAAGTTCCTCCCCTCCCTCCACTGGCTTTGCTTGTGAATGAAAGGGACTCCTACTATGACTATGGGACAGATGGCAGCTGTATATGTTATATTTGATGTATTTTGGAGTGAGCCATATTTTAAAATTCAAAGCCAATAGATGGGCTATTTTGAGAGTGGCACTAGTGCTATCCTTTAAGCCTGCTCCATTTCCTCTAAATTTAGTTAACTTTAAAAATTACATAAATAACCTATAATCTGTGCTCAAAATAATTGAGTTGTGATCTATTAACTGTATTGCAGTAATAATTAAAGCAACTTTGATTTCTGGGCTGCCTTTCTTCTAAAAAATATATGTTCCTTTATCTTTATATTGTCTCTAATGGATTTTTCTCTTTTATGTTATTTATATCTCTAGTATCATCAGATTCTAACCCTAATGAAGGCAGGCACTTTTGTCTGTTTGGTCCATTCCTGTGTCCCAGAACTTAAAATAGTATCTAGCACATAGTAGACACTCAGTAAATATTTGTTGGATGAATTAATTATGCTTCTTTGGGTAGCTCAAATTGTTGTATATTTACTTATTTGTATGTTTTCCTCTCCAGCTAGAATGCCAAACTGTGCTCCTGAAATACAGCAGGCATGCTAAGAAATTTTTGGAATCCTTTCTTCATTTCTCTCCTATCCCAAATTGTACACGACACCCAGTCAGTACTTAATAAATATTTGTGTAATAAACGAAGCCCAAACACAATTTATTTGCCAAAGAAGGATATGGTCATTTGGTGGTAGAGATGAGGATAGGTTAATGGCCATCAAGCAGTATTTGTTAAGAGTCTGCAAGTTCTTAGCCTTATGTTAATTCAGAGTTCTTCCCCAGGTATCCTATTGGTTTTCTGGGCTTATTGCCAAGCATATTTTAGATTCATATTTTCCTTCAGTTTGCAGTTTAAGAGCATTTTAATTTTTGTTAAAGCTTGCAAAGAAAAAAGGCTCTGATAATGATGCAGTATATATCAGTAACCATCCCATTTTCTAGTGCCATCTATATGAATCCATTGTGTAGATCGTCCTGTCTTACTGTGGGAAGGAGACTGCTGTGGATGGTAGGATGGCCTCTAGCAGTTAGACCTCTCTCAGCACCATTTGCCTCTTCTGTGGGATTGTGGTTTAGTCATTCTATCCTGTCCTCTACTTCCTGCCTCCCCCAAAACTCCCTGCTTCCATCTGCAAAATGAGGACCTAGAGGCTGCTTAACAAGGTCAGAGGCTTCACAGATTTCAATGACTTAATCAAGAACTGTACTGTGTAAGAGATACACTGCTTTCCCTTTTAATCATTGAGTGTAAGAGACACACCGCTTTCCCTTTTAATCATTGAGAGTCATAAATGTGACATAGCTTTAAATGGATAGCAACAATTTGCAAATCAATAAGACCCATTTTGTAATTAGCTTTGGACTAAGCATTAAAAAGTATACATTGAGGATTATGGTAGTGAAAATGCCAAGCAGTGTGGGGATTCTTTCTTAGCAGCTAAAACTGTGCATATTAAATATACAGAAATGGGGATGGTGAGTTTCAGTTTTACCACAAGGGTTATGCATTAATTTGAGAAGAATCTGTGACATATAATACAACATTCCCTAATATGCTCATTTCATCTTCCCTACTATCTATCACTGAACCTTCATCTAAGAAGAGCCAAGGAACAAACTGAAATAAAGATTTAGATTTTTATTAGAGTAAATGTAAACACATGTAGAGTGGAACATTTTGCCTTACATGGCTTAGCATCAACATTTTACACAGGAAAAAAAAAATCAGGGTGTTTATTCTAACGTCCTGCTTCAATACTGGCAAAAATTCCAAAGACTTTCAGTTGCTTGGGCCAAACATGGAAAATTTTATATAAGAATGCTGAGGAGACCTTTTGCACTTTTTAAGATAAATCATGCAGGCTGGAGAGTAGGAGAATAAGAGTTTTGTGTGTGTGTGTGTGTGTCCTTTACAAAGAGAGTTTAGAGGAAAGAGCATGAATGAGATTTGTGGCCTTGTGAAAACCTCTTTGGCCTGGTTTCCTCATGCCTGTGGTGTCTCCTCTGTTTAACTTATGGGATTGTTGTTAGGATGAAATAAGATGTGTATTTTTTGAACCCTCTATACCAGGAGTTGGCAGATTTCTTCTGTGAAGAGTCAGATAGTCAGTAGTTTAAACTTTGAGAACCAGTCTCCTTTGCAGCTATTCAACTTTACCACCGTAGGCATAGATAACACAGAAACAAATGTGCATGGCTGTGTTCCAATAAAACTTTACTAACAAAAACAACTGGCAGCCTAGATTTGGCCTTCAGGCCATAGTTGCTAACCCTTAGTAATGAAATAATGAAGGCGCAGTGACTCATGCCTTTAACCCCAGCACTTTGAGAGGCTTAGTAGGGTGGATCACCTGAGGTTGAGAGTTCAAGACTAGCCTGATCCAACATGGAGAAACCCTGTCTCTACTTAAAAGTACAAAATTAGGCCGGGCGCTGTGGCTCACGCCTATAATCCCAGCACTTTGGGAGGCCGAGGTGGGTGGATCACAAGGTCAAGAGATTGAGACCATCCTGGTCAACAAAGTGAAACCCCGTCTCTACTAAAAATACAAAAATTAGCTGGGCATGGTGGTGTGTGCCCGTAGTCCCAGCTACTCAGGAGACCGAGGCAGGAGAATTGCTTGAACCCAGAAGGCGGAGGTTGCGGTGAGCCAAGATCGTGCCATTGCACTCCAGTCTGGGTAACAACAGCAAAACTCCATCTCAAAAAAAAAAAAAAGTACAAAATTAGCTGGGCGTGGTGGCGCATGTCTGTAATCCCAGCTACTTGGGAAGCTGAGGCAGGAAAATCACTTGAACCTGGGAGACGGAGGTTGCAGAGAGCCGAGATTACACTCCAGCCTGGGCAACAAGAGCGAAAAGAAATAAAGAAAAGAAAAGCATGAAACATAAAATACCAAATATTCTAATTACCCTGAGTCGTACCTGGCCACTCTCATATAGTGTAGGACTAAAGGGACTATCTTTTTCTAGAGAAAGCCACTTCCCATTGTTTTTGGTTCAGTCTTTTCAATTTTTCAGTAAACTCTCTAGAGAGAATTTAAATTCAGTCCTGCTTCTACAGGTTGAATATCCTAAATCTGGAAATCTGAAGTGCTCTAAAATCCTTGACTTTTTGAGCACCAACATGACACTCAAAGGAAACGCTCATTGGAGCATTTCAGAGTTCAGATTTTCAGATGCTCAACTGGTGAGGATAGTGCAGATATTTCAAAATCCAAAACACTTTGGGTCCCAAGCATTTCAAATACAGGATACTCAATCTATATTTGTCAGTGGCTTCACTTTGGCCACCCACTGTCACAAAAGCATCCAATCTTTTCTCTAAGAAAGGATTCCTTTCTTATGACAGTCAGTTTCCTCTGAGCCATGGCATTAATGATGGTGGGGAAGGGATGCCAGTATTAAAATAGCTATGTAGGGTGGAGCACTGCCACCCATTACCTCCCCTGGATAATCCTTGAATCTTTGGTTGGTGAGAAGAGTTGAAAAAGAGGGACACAGGCTGTGTTAGTGATCAACCAGTTAAGGTTTCAAGATATACGAGTTCAAAGCTGCAGGGAGCCATGACCACTGCTCTACAGCCTAGACAACAGAGCAAGAGCAAGACCTTGTCTCTTTAAAAAAAAAGAAAGAAAGAAAGATAAAGATAGACGGTCAGGGGACCAGTAGCTCACACGTGTAATCTCAGTACTTTGGGAGGTCAAGACCATCCTGGGCGTCATAGCAAGACCCTGTTTGCACATAAAAATTTAAAAATTAGCCAGTTATGATAGTACATGCCTGTAGCCCCAGCTACTTGGGAGTCTGAGGTTAGAGGATTATTCGAGCCCAGGAGTTTGAGGCTGCAGTAAGCTATGATCATGCCACTGCAGTCTAGCCTGACAGAGTGAGACCCTGTCTCAAAAAAAAAAAAAAAAAGATATATGGGTCAATTTAAAAGTCTGCCTTTGACTTTATTGCTCTGATTTTCAGATTTCTTAAGTCCTTAAATTTCTCCCCACTCTTAGGGTGCTCCACACTAAGTTACTGAGTTCTCCTATATTTCCACCAGTTATCCAGAGCATTGGCCCTCTCTGCTAGGCAGCTTCTAAGATGGTACCCAGTGACCATTTACTTGTGCAGTTGTCCTCTTCCCTTGGGTTTGGCCTGGACCAGGTGACTCTCTTCTAACAAATAGCATACAGCAAAAGTGAAATGTCATTTCTGAGATTAGGTCACAAAATATTTTGACTTCTGACTTGAGCACTCTCACTCTCTCACTCTGAGGGAAACCAACTGCCAAATTGTGAGTTGGGGAAGCCCACGTGAACTGGGGCATCAGTTCAGCAACCTAAGAGGAATAGCAGCCACATGAAGAGAACTTGGAAATGATCCTTGCCCCATTGAGCACTCAGATGAGGCAGTGGGGCTGACACCTTCTGAGAAACCTTGAGCCTGAGATGCCCAGCTCAGCCATGCTTGGATTCCTGTCCCACAGAAACTGAGAAATGTATTTATCATGTGTTGTGTTGAGCCAGCAAATGGTGGGATGATTTGTTACACAGTGATAGTTCACTAATAAACCCCTCAAAGTACAGTGCTTATTTAATGCTTCTGTTTCTCATAATTGTTTGACAGTACCTTGCATGTAGCAGGTTATCCACAGATACTTGTTTACTGATCAGTTTACACTAAATATATAGTCATATACTTCATTATTATTTTGCCAGAATAGTGATTGGCTTAATAAAAAATGTTAATTTTTTTCTCTGCAAGGTATGTAACTCTTACCATCTTGAGGTATGGCATCTGTAGATGCATGATGCCCAAGCAGGAAGGGAACATGCCCTACACACAAACAAATACAGAACCCAAAAAAGGCTGAGTGCCCCCTGGAATCGTAGCTTTATCCTTCCCTGGTGTACAGAAGGGAGAGGGTGTTACATGAATCTTGCCTTAATGTCAGGATTTAGGAAGGCACAGCCTCTTTTCTGCAGTCTATCCAGAATGTGATGGTGGCCTGGAATGGTAAGGGCCCCAGCAAGAAGACCTGTTCATAGCACAGCTGTTACCTTCACCATCCAACTATGGCCTCGCCTTAGTTCCAGCTGTTTGTATTAGTCAGAACTGCCCCAAACACAGTAGCGTGGGCTGTGAGAACAGGAGGCTGGTGAGAAGGGAAGATACCCAGAGGATTAGGAAGCAACCAAGGCATGGCCTATGTTCTTTTGCCTTTATCCCCAAGAGAACAAGAGCTTAGCTGATGGCACAACCTTGGACCCAAGAAATGTAACAGCCATTCCTTCAGGTGCCTGTTTGCATATTTGCTATACCCTGAGGGCTTTTTTCTTCTCCCACCTGTGGTAAATTACCATGTACACGGGACTGTATTTACTGCCTATCTGTTGTCATCATTGTCATCAACTAACATTTGCTGACCATTAACGTGGTATCAGAAACTGCCTGGGCACTCTAATCCATCAACCTATGCATTCATAAAGTGAAGGAAAATAAGCAGAGGCTTGACATTCAGAAATAAGAGCCCAAAAATGATTCCAGAATTTCCAATTGTAAAGCTAGTGCCAACTCACAGTCCACACTCACTGCATTTAATGCATATGCATTTTCTTTTCCTCCCATCTGCTCTTCCTTCCCAAGAATGTCCCAGCCTGTGCACACACCTACATCCTGTTACCTCTCCATAGTAAATGATTTCCAGTTCCTGTGGGTATTGCATGTTACCACATAGAATTAAGCAGCCTGAGTTTTTTTATGCACCCATGTTTAGAAGCCTTGTAAGTAGAGATTAAGATGTTTATCAAGATTAGAAATGCAACTGGGCATAGCGGCTCACACCTGTAATCCCAGCACTTTGGGAGGCTAACTGAGGTGGGCAGATCACTTGAGGTCAAGAATTGGAGACCAGCCTGGCCAACATGGCACGACCCTGTCTCTACTAAATATACAAAAATTAGCCAGGTGTGGTGGCGGTCACCTGTAGTTCTCGCTACTTGAGACGCTGAGGTGGGAAAATTGCTTGAACCCAGGAGGCAGAAGTTGCAGTGAGCCAATATCCCACCACTGCACTCCAGCCTGGGTGACAGAGTGGGACTCCATCTCATAAATAAACAAATAAATTAGAAATGGTATGTGAGCAGTAAAGATGTTATATATGCTTCTTGGATATTGTTGCTGACTCAAGACTTGAAAAGATTGGAGTCTTCAGGAGGAATGGTACTGGTGGAAAACGTTATTTCCATAATAAGAAGTTGTGAGGTCATTGAAATCAGACATACCTATAATTTTTGTAGTCCTGTTTTTCAGTTGAGGAGGACCATATAAACTTATCAAAATCTTGAGAATGAGGCCGGTTGTGGTGGCTCACACCTGTAATCCCAGCACTTTGGGAGGCCCAGGGGGGCAGATCCCCTGGAGTCAAGAGTTCAAGATTAGCCTGCTCAACACAGGGAAACCATCTCTATTAAAAAACAAAATTAGCCGGGCGTGGTGGCGCATG